>NC_081289.1:104399204-104522758 GCF_030490865.1 Poecile atricapillus | reverse complement strand
TAAAACTATCACCAAGCCACAAGAGCTGATGGCTCAGCTGATTCAAAAGGCCAGGGTAAGACTGCGAGAACTAGCAGGTTGTGACTTTATGTGTATTCACCTCCCAGTCAGGCTCTCTGGAGAAGGCAAAAACTCCCCTGAGAGACTGACCAAAGAGATGTTTGAGCATCTGCTGCAGAGCAATGCTAACCTCCAGTTAGCTCTGGACAGCTATAGTGGGCAAATTTCAGTTCATGCACCATCACACAAATTGTTTCATGAGGAATTCCATCTCATTCCTCGTGAGAAAAGGAGCCGAAGGCCACTCAAGGCGCTCACAGTGTTCACTGATGCATCTGGGACATCCCACAAGTCGGTGATGACTTGGAGAAATCCACAGACTCAGCTTTGGGAAGCTGATGTTGAGTTTGTAGAGGGGTCACCCCAGATAGCTGAACTAGCTGCGGTCGTGAGAGCCTTTGAGAAGTTTTCAGAACCAATTAATTTAGTTACTGACTCAGCCTACGTAGCAGGAGTGGTGTCCAGAGCGGAACAGGCAGTTCTCAAGGACATTGAGAACGAACATCTCTTTAGATTGCTTTCAAAACTGATTTACTTGGTCTCGAATAGAGAACAACCTTTCTATGTGATGCATATAAGATCGCCCCGTTGCCAGGTGAAATCGCTGAGGGGAACCGGAGGGCTGATTCCCTTGCTGCCCCAGCAGAGAAGGTATGTCTCCCAGATGTGTTTCAGCAGGCAAAAATAAGTCACCAGCAATACCATCAAAATGTGCCAGGACTGATTCGTCAGTTCCAGCTGACACGGGATCAGGCCAAAGCCATCGTGGCTACCTGTCCCAATTGTCAGCTCCAGGCAGTGCCACCATTAGGCATCGGAGTTAATCCCCGAGGCCTTAAGAGCTGTGAGGTGTGGCAAACAGATATCACTCACATTCCCAGTTTTGGTCGCCTTAAGTATGTACATGTGAGTATTGATACATACTCAGGAGCGGTGTATGCCTCTGCTCATGCAGGAGAAAAGTCTGTGCATGCTAAACAACATTTAGTACAGGCCTTTTCTGTATTGGGAATCCCTAAAGAAATTAATTGTGTTCAAATAATTCTCTTCTGAATTGTTTCAATCATAGAAAAAGTTTTGGGATGAAGTTACTGAGATGCAAGAAGAAGGAAGGAAGGAAAGAAGTGCGGGAGAGGGGAAAGGAAGGTGTGGGAAGGTGCGGGAAGGGAAAGTGCGGGAAGGTGTGGGAAGGTGCGGGAAGGGAAGGTGCGGGAAGGGAAGGGAAGGTGTGGGAAGGTGTGGGAAGGTATGGGAAGGTGAGGGAAGGGAAGGGTGCGGGAAGGGACGGGAAGGGAAGGTGCGGGAAGGGAAGGGAAGGGTGCGGGAAGGGAAGGGAAGGTGTGGGAAGGGAAGGGTGCGGGAAGGGAAGGGTGCGGGAAGGGTGCGGGAAGGGTGCGGGAAGGGTGCGGGAAGGGAAGGGTGCGGGAAGGGTGCGGGAAGGGTGCGGGAAGGGTGCGGGAAGGGTGCGGGAAGGGTGAGGGAAGGGAAGGTGCGGGAAGGGAAGGTGCGGGAAGGGAAGGGAAGGTGCGGGAAGGGAAGGGAAGGTGCGGGAAGGGAAGGGAAGGTGCGGGAAGGGAAGGTGCGGGAAGGGAAGGTGCGGGAAGGTGCGGGAAGGTGCGGGAAGGTGCGGGAAGGGAAGGTGCGGGAAGGGAAGGGAAGGTGCGGGAAGGTGCGGGAAGGGAAGGGAAGGTGCGGGAAGGTGCGGGAAGGGAAGGGAAGGGAAGGGAAGGGAAGGGAAGGGAAGGGAAGGGAAGGGAAGGGAAGGGAAGGGAAGGGAAGGGAAGGGAAGGGAAGGGAAGGGAAGGGAAGGGAAGGGAAGGGAAGGGAAGGGAAGGGAAGGGAAGGGAAGGGAAGGGAAGGGAAGGGAAGGGAAGGGAAGGGAAGGGAAGGAAGGGAAGGGAAGGGAAGGGGAAGGGTGCGGGAAGGGAAGGGAAGGGTGCGGGAAGGGAAGGGAAGGGAAGGGAAGGGAAGGGAAGGGAAGGGAAGGGAAGGAAGGGAAGGGAAGGGAAGGGAAGGGAAGGGAAGGGAGAAGGGAAGGGAAGGGAAGGAAGGGAAGGGAAGGGAAGGAGGAAGGGAAGGGAAGGGAAGGGAAGGGAAGGGAAGGGAAGGGAAGGGAAGGGAAGGGAAGGGAAGGGAAGGGTGCGGGAAGGGAAGGGAAGGGAAGGGAAGGGAAGGGAAGGGTGCGGGAAGGGAAGGGAAGGGAAGGGAAGGGAAGGGAAGGGAAGGGAAGGAAGGGAAGGGAAGGGAAGGGAAGGGAAGGGAAGGGAAGGAAGGGAAGGGAAGGGAAGGGAAGGGAAGGGAAGGGTGCGGGAAGGGTGCGGGAAGGGTGCGGGAAGGGTGCGGGAAGGGTGCGGGAAGGGTGCGGGAAGGGTGCGGGAAGGGAAGGGGAAGGGAAGGGAAGGGAAGGGAAGGGAAGGGAAGGGAAGGGAAGGGAAGGGAAGGGAAGGGAAGGGAAGGGAAGGGAAGGGAAGGGAAGGAAGGGAAGGAGGAAGGGAAGGGTGCGGGAAGGGTGCGGGAAGGGAAGGGTGCGGGAAGGGAAGGGTGCGGGAAGGGAAGGGTGCGGGAAGGGAAGGGAAGGGAAGGGTGCGGGAAGGGAAGGGAAGGGTGCGGGAAGGGAAGGGAAGGGTGCGGGAAGGGAAGGGAAGGGTGCGGGAAGGGAAGGGAAGGGAAGGGTGCGGAGGGAAGGGAAGGGAAGGAAGGAAGGGAAGGGAAGGAAGGGAAGGGAAGGGAAGGGAAGGGAAGGGAAGGGAAGGGAAGGGAAGGGAAGGGAAGGGAAGGGAAGGGAAGGGAAGGGAAGGAAGGGAAGGGAAGGGAAGGGAAGGAGGAAGGAAGGGAAGGGAAGGGAAGGGAAGGGAAGGGAAGGGAAGGGAAGGGAAGGGAAGGGAAGGGAAGGAAGGGAAGGGAAGGGAAGGGAAGAGGAAGGGTGCGGGAAGGGAAGGGAAGGGAAGGGAAGGGAAGGGAAGGGAAGGGAAGGGAAGGGAAGGGAAGGGAAGGGAAGGAAGGGAAGGGAAGGGTGCGGGAAGGGTGCGGGAAGGGAAGGGAAGGGAAGGGAAGGGAAGGGAAGGGAAGGGAAGGGAAGGGAAGGGAAGGGAAGGGAAGGGAAGGGAAGGGAAGGAAGGAAGGGAAGGGAAGGGAAGGGAAGGGAAGGGAAGGGAAGGGAAGGGTGCGGGAAGGGAAGGGTGCGGGAAGGGAAGGGTGCGGGAAGGGAAGGGTGCGGGAAGGGAAGGGAAGGGAAGGGAAGGGAAGGGAAGGGAAGGGAAGGGAAGGGAAGGGAAGGGAAGGGTGCGGGAAGGGAAGGGTGCGGGAAGGGAAGGGTGCGGGAAGGGTGCGGGAAGGGTGCGGGAAGGGAAGGGTGCGGGAAGGGTGCGGGAAGGGTGCGGGAAGGGTGCGGGAAGGGTGCGGGAAGGGTGCGGGAAGGGTGCGGGAAGGGTGCGGGAAGGGTGCGGGAAGGGTGCGGGAAGGGAAGGGAAGGGAAGGGAAGGGAAGGGAAGGGAAGGGAAGGGAAGGGAAGGGAAGGGAAGGGAAGGGAAGGGAAGGGAAGGGAAGGGAAGGGAAGGGAAGGAAGGGAAGGGAAGGGAAGTGACACAGTGACGGGGGTTAGGCAGAAACATATCACCCTTGCAGGGATCCAAATAACTTCTCGTTGCTCCTTTCTATCTGGTCTTCTTGAAGGTCCCCTGCAGCTGCCATGCTGCCAATGCCACACCACACCATGCAGTGCCACACCATGCCAAAAACATTAGCTTCCTGTGGATGAATATATCTCTGGGCCAGGTGGGAGGGCCCAGGTGCCTCCTTTGCAGGGACCAGTTTGACACTGTCCTTTTCAACACTGTGATCTGCTGCATGGCGCTGCGGTGCTCTGCTGCAGGGTCTGGGGACCCCTTTGGGAACCTTTGGCACCCGTGGCACCCCTGTGTCCCTCATGTGGATGTGGCTTCTCCCGGGGGAAGGGCCCCGCAGCTGAGCTGCTCCGCGCAGCGGAGGATGGGCACTCGCTGCCTCTCTCCAGAGCCTTTCCCCATGCACCCAAAGCCTCTCTGCCCCCAGCCTTTGGTGTGAGGGCCTGTGTGGGCCTGGCAGCTGAGAGCCCTGGGGCTGTGCTCTCTGCTCTGAAGCTGTTAAAACTTCTGCTCTGTGGATTTATTCCTCTCCCCCAGCCCTGAGTTGTTACTTCATCTTACCTTCATCAGCGAGCGGCATGAGGCCTCCTTCAGGGCCCACTCAGGGTGTTGGGGTCTTCTCTGCAGCCTTTGTAATATAGTTTTGCTATAATATATAAATAATATTTAAATATAATATATATTATATATACATTTATATATAAATATATAAATAATAAAAAAATGTATTCATGAAGATATTTATGTCACAAATGATAATATTTCAGTTTCTGACAAGCCTGTGGTCCAGTCCATGTTGAGGCAGCTGTGCCCCCACAGCCAGTGGAGTACCACTGAAGAGCAGAGATCCACACTTGTAGTCACCTTGTGCTGCAGCAGAGGGACATGCCCTGAAGGAAGCTGCAGTCTGTGAAAAGTCTGTCCTGAAGCCAACTCAAGGCAGTACCCCTGGCACTGTGGAAAGGAGCCCACACTGCAGCAGTTTTTCTGGCAGAAACTATAGCCCAGCAGGGATCCAATACTGGTGCAATCTGTTCCTGAAGGACTGCAGCCCATGGAATGGACCCACACTGGAGAAGGGAGGGAAAGGTGAAAAAGTGTGAGGAGGAACGAGAAGCAATGGCCATCAACTAAAACTCTAGAATTTCCAGTTCAACATGTTGAAGTTTATGTTGAAGATGGCAGAGCACTGGCACAGGTTGCCTAGGTGCTGCACTCCTTCTCCCCAAAGGGACCCCTCTGTCCCACCCCCCGTGGTGAGAGCCTGCTCGTCTCTGGGCACAGGCGGCGGAGGGGGTCCTGGAGTGGATACAACACGGACTCAAAGTATCTAGACACAGGAGGCTCAAACTTGCTGGAATAATCCCGGATTTATTGTCTGTCGTCCATCCGGGGCAAGAGAGAGACCGAAATGCTCTTATACCAGGGGGCAGGGGTGATTAGGGGATGCAGGAAGGTCACAGCCAATGGGAAGGGGGAAGGGAAAGAAGGTTCTCAGGTAGGAACTAACATTACACAAAACAGAGGTGAGTTTTACCCTTGGGAGGTACCAAGATTTTTAGATGCACTACAACATCTCACCCTTTTCTGTTATACAAAAATGAGAAACATGGATTTGAGTAAGAGGTAGGTTATTTCTAAAAAAGAAGGAAACAGAATTTTTTTAAAACATATTCACAGTTACAGTATGCAGGTCAGAGGTTAGAGAGGTTTCTTCTTTCTCTTTTCGGCGTCTTCTCTTGGAAGCAACAGCCACTTGCTTCTCTTCTCTTCTTGCTGGTGCTGGATTCTTTGGAACAAAAGGTTTTACCCATTTCTGAGGAATCCATCGGGGGCCTGAAGGGGTGGGTACACATGTGTAACCTCGCCCCCAGGTGACAAGTTCATAGGGACCCTTGGTTTGCCAAGTTTCAGGGTCCCTGATTAACACCGGTGGATGCTGTGACAATTTAAACTGATCACCACTGTTAAAATGCCGAGTTGCAGGAGGATTCATGTTTTCAAATGAGCAATTTAGGAAGTCAATGGTAAACGGAGCTTTACAGAGTTTCTGTTGTGGAGACATCCACACTGCTTCACTGCCTTGCCTGGCTAGAACTTGTTTGAGCGTCTGGTGGGTACACTCGATTACAGCCTGACCTGTGGGGGAGTGGGGGATGCTAGTTTTATGTTCCACTCCCCACTGCTGGACAAATTCCAGGAACTCCTTGGATTTATACGCTGGGCCATTATCTGTTTTAATTTCTTTAGGGATTCCCAATACAGAAAAGGCCTGTACTAAATGTTGTTTAGCATGCACAGACTTTTCTCCTGCATGAGCAGAGGCATACACCGCTCCTGAGTATGTATCAATACTCACATGTACATACTTAAGGCGACCAAAACTGGGAATGTGAGTGATATCTGTTTGCCACACTTCACAGCTCTTAAGGCCTCGGGGATTAACTCCGATGCCTAATGGTGGCACTGCCTGGAGCTGACAATTGGGACAGGTAGCCACGATGGCTTTGGCCTGATCCCGTGTCAGCTGGAACTGACGAATCAGTCCTGGCACATTTTGATGGTATTGCTGGTGACTTATTTTTGCCTGCTGAAACACATCTGGGAGACATACCTTCTCTGCTGGGGCAGCAAGGGAATCAGCCCTCCGGTTCCCCTCAGCGATTTCACCTGGCAACGGGGCGATCTTATATGCATCACATAGAAAGGTTGTTCTCTATTCGAGACCAAGTAAATCAGTTTTGAAAGCAATCTAAAGAGATGTTCGTTCTCAATGTCCTTGAGAACTGCCTGTTCCGCTCTGGACACCACTCCTGCTACGTAGGCTGAGTCAGTAACTAAATTAATTGGTTCTGAAAACTTCTCAAAGGCTCTCACGACCGCAGCTAGTTCAGCTATCTGGGGTGACCCCTCTACAAACTCAACATCAGCTTCCCAAAGCTGAGTCTGTGGATTTCTCCAAGTCATCACCGACTTGTGGGATGTCCCAGATGCATCAGTGAACACTGTGAGCGCCTTGAGTGGCCTTCGGCTCCTTTTCTCACGAGGAATGAGATGGAATTCCTCATGAAACAATTTGTGTGATGGTGCATGAACTGAAATTTGCCCACTATAGCTGTCCAGAGCTAACTGGAGGTTAGCATTGCTCTGCAGCAGATGCTCAAACATCTCTTTGGTCAGTCTCTCAGGGGAGTTTTTGCCTTCTCCAGAGAGCCTGACTGGGAGGTGAATACACATAAAGTCACAACCTGCCCGTTCCTGCAGCCTTACCCTGGCCTATCGAATCAGCTGAGCCATCAGCTCTTGTGGCTTGGTGATAGTTTTGGGTCTTTGATGGGAGAGGAAAACCCATTCTATTATTAAGAGTGGGTCTCTCTGCCCCTCGGCCCATTGGAATATTATCCCATGTAGGTGTGGCAATTTCCCCAGGACAATAAATTTGAAAGACAGCTCAGGTTTGAAGTGGTGTGCCTGTCTTTCTGTCAAGGCCTTTTGTGCCTTTTCAATTACAGTTTTTGCTTCTGGAGTCAGCTCCCTGGGAGACAGTAACTCTCTCTCCCCTTTCAATAAATTGAGTAGGGGACTCAGGTCCTCATTCGTGAGACCTAGCCATGGTCTGACCCAGTTTAGTGACCCACATAGAGAATGAAGATCTGCTAGAGTTTTAGGATTACCAATAATCTCCAATTTTTGTGGAACAACAGTCCGTGCAGTAATTTCCAGGCCCAGGTATTTCCATGGTGGCATCCTTTGAACTTTGTCTTCCTGCAACTGGAATCCAGCAGAGGTTAAAACTTTAACCACTAGGTCAAGGGTATCTTTCTGTATGTTGTTATTGGGACAGCATATTAAAATATCATCCATGTAATGCAAAATGATAGCCTCTCTCTTTTCAGCACGCACTGAGGACAGCAATGACCCCACATACCACTGGCAGATGAAGGGGCTGGCTTTCATCCCCTGCGGTAATACTGTCCAGTGGTACCATTTCATTGGAGCTTCCCTGTTAATTGTAGGAATGGAAAAGGCAAACCTTGGTGCATCAGCTGGATGCAGGGGAATTTGGAAAAAGCAATCTTTAATATCTACTACTGCTAGTAGCCAATCTTGTGGTAGCATGGTTGGGGATGGCATTCCTGGTTGGAGAGATCCCATGTCTTGTATTTTTTTGTTTATTTCTCTTAAATCTTGAAGGAGACGCCCTTTATCTTTCCCTGGCTTTTTTATTACAAACACCGGGGAATTCCAAGGGCTGGTTGTTTCTACGATGTGTCCTTTAGCCAATTCTTCTTCCACTAATTTTTCTAGCGCCCCAAGTTTTTGTTTGCTGAGAGGCCACTGGTTCACCCAAATTGGATCATTATCTAGCCAAGATAACTTTTGGACCGGACGCTCTACAGTGGCCTCTATCAAAAATCCTGAGGTGTCTCAGGAATTGTTAATTTCACCCCCCACTGGGACATGGTATCTCTCCCCCACAAGGGGCACTTGTAGTCGATTACAAAAGGTCGGACACTAGCTATCCTACCGTCCAGACCTTTGATCTGGACGACATCTTTAGCAACTTTTGCCAGTTTCATCCCTCCAACACCCTGTATTTTTCCTGCCACCGGTTGTAATTCCCAATGTGAGGGCCACACCTTCTCCGGTATGATGGTCACATCTGCCCCAGTTGTTCTGATTTATGTGTTAAATTACACCCCATAATGGGCTTGTCTTCACCCACTACTTCTGCCCAGTAGACTCCTGGTGCTTTGTCATCTACTGGGACTTCTGTTGGAATAGGGATCACCTGGGCTATTACCTGCCCTTTGTCTATATAGAAAGGTGGTTGGGGGCACCTAGCTGAGAGAATGAGATGTGTTAGGTCTCCCATAATTGTCATGGGAGCCACCTCAACCTCTATTGGTGTGTGTGCTGTGTCTCCAATAACAAAATACCTACTATCCAGTCCAGCCAGGTCTTGTGAATTATCCTGCAAATCTACTCCAATGAAAGCCCAGCAGTCAGATCTGAAACAAAAAGCTTTAGAAGTTACAAGTCTGAATCGCTTTTGCGGTTGCCAGACCTTATTAGGCAAACGTTTTTTACAATTATATTTTTGCAGTTTTTCACCCCCCTCCCCCCTTTTTATTAAAAGACATAGATGCGTTTCCACTTCATTTTTGTCTGTGCGCTGAATGGATAAGCGCTGTGATATAAGTTTTTTGGCAAGCTGGTATTTGTGTGTTTCTGTTGTTTTAAAGGACAGCTTTTAGCGAAATGTCCTGGTTTTCTGCAGTGAAAACAAATTCGCTGTTGCTGGTCAGACATCATCTGTTCACTCCTTGTCTCAGATGAAACCGCAGCAACAGGTCTTGGGGTGGTCCAGGGAGGTCTCTTTTCCTGCGAAAACATCTCTGCTTTCCTTGCACAGGCTGCTGACATCTGTGCAAGGGTCGGAGGGGGATCCATAGGTAAACCTAAAATAATTCTACGGCAAGATTCATTAGCATTTCTCTGAGCAAGTTCCTTGACTAACTCTGCCTGTACCACAGGGTCTTCTGCCTGCCGGGAGACTTGTTCTATTAATTGGTCTAAGAATTGCAGGAATCCTTCTGAAGGCATTTGTTTTACATTAATATAACTGCCCTTAGTGTCAGCTGTAGGGAGCTGAGTAAAAGCCTTTTCTGCAGCTGTAGTGATTTTATCTATCACAGCTTTTGGCAATGCCCTAGTTTGGTCCTCAGGTTTTTCCCATACTCCTTCACCACATAAATGCGGTAAAGTAATAGGATTATTTAATAAATCTGCATTTTGGTTATTAGTTTTTAATAATTCCACCAGTGTGTTTTTTAGAAATCGTTTCCATGTGTTTTCCCATAAATCAAATTCGGATGGTGTAAGCAAACACCTAAAAAGATCTTTAATATCTGTAGGAACTAAATCATTTGAGGTTAATCTTGTTTTAACAATGGTTTAAATATTTCACTATTACGACCAAATTCTCTTTGTACTTTGCAAATTTCCTTTTTGTCTTGGTATGAAAACGGTTTGTAAGCACGATTTTGTGGTCTTGTTCCAGTAAAAGTTACCAGAGCAGCAGTAGGGTAAAAAGCTGAGTCACAGTCATTTTGTTCCCCATTCCCGGGAGTTGTATTGAACCGGCAGGGGGGAGAGGTTTGCCTTGCCTGAGTATTGGGAAGGCTCGCATTTCCCCATCCCCCAGGGGCACCACGTGGCTCTACAGGGGTAGCAGGCTGAGAGGATCCACCCTTCCATCCCCCAGGGCGTCCCCCGGGGCCATCAGGGCATATTGCAGCAGCACAACCACACCTGCATTTGGAATGTGGTGAGGCAACCTCACTTCCCTGCTCGGTCTCGGCCTCGCCCCCCAGACCGTGGGAACTGGGAGGGGCTCTGCCCCTCACCCCCCACTTGGGCCAGCCCCTAGCTCCGCCTCCACCTCCCGCCCCATTTCCAGTCCCCGCCCCAACTCCCCCCCCATCTCTGCCCCCCCGGACCGCCCCCTGGACCGTGAGAACTGGGAGGGGCTCCGCCCCTCACCCCCCACTCGGGTTCCAGGGTTCCACACCCCCCCACGCTGGGCTCCGGGGTGCCTGTTCCCCCGCAGGAGCCGGGCAGGGGGCGGCCCCCCCTCATGCCGGGTTCCGGGGGTCCGCATCTCCCCACGCCAGGCCTCGGAGGCTCACAGCCCCCTCCCGGGGGGCAGGGCCGGGACACCCCTCCCCCTGCCCCTCTGCAGGAGCACTGGGTGTAACTCTCTCCCTCCCCACCCCTCCTCCCCACGGGACAGGGGGCGGAGGGATAGGGGATAAGGTTACAGCCTCGGGAGGCAGGGTCATAGGGTGGGGCCAGGTAGGGCTGGGGGGTGGAGCAGGGTGGAATGTCAGGGGGAACAAAGGGGTTGTGATAAGGGTTATGGGTGGAAACCGGTGGGTGGAAGGGATCATGGGTAGGAGAAAAGGGATACAATGGAGGATTCACCATGTGGCCGGGAAACACGTGGCCAGTGCCATTTTGGCTCTCAGCCATGTGGGCAAAGCAAGGTACATTTTCTGTAACACTAACAGGGTATAGGGAGGGAGCCTTGATGGCTTGTGAGGCAGGACTGGGTGACTGAGAGACACACCGGACTAGAACTTGTATTGTTTGTCTTGGGTATCTTTTCTATTGGGGGAACAGAGGTTTTGGGGGAAAAGTTAGGAAAGTTAGGTGGATACTGTGGTGCTTGTTTGTCTTCTGTTTTTATTTCTCTGTTAATTAATTCTTTTTGAATTAAAAGAAAAACCGGGAGGAATTTCAGGGCCGATTTGTCTTCTCCTTCTATTTTTAAGGTTAATAAATTTCCAATTTCATCCCAGGCAGTTACTGAATCTAATTTCAACAATTTGATCTGCTTACTTTGCTGAGTCAAATATGATACAAACTGTTTTATCTTATGTTTTGAAATTTTTATATTTGTGGTTTTTAAAAAATTTGGTATTTTTTGTGTATGACTCCTTTCTTGTGTGCATAGCCGGGCTCCCATTTTGGACATCACAGCAGCTCTGCACACAATCTGTCTATTTTTCCTACCACAGAAAACAAGGTTGCACCAAAAGGATTTACAATTGAACTCGCACTATACAGGCAGCGGGGAGAATTCCCTCTCCCCCCTACCCCATCTCTGCCCACGGCTGGGGGAACCCCACACACTCGGGGCTGCTGCCGCTGGGAAGGAGTTACATGGAACACAGTCCCCCAGGGTCTGTTTCACTCTCCACCCCTCCCAGCCCGGTGTCGGAGTTCAATCCTACCTTTTTCTGTCATTTTCTGGTGGTGGAAAGATACTTGTTGCCCTGGAATCGGTCCTCTGGTGCTGGAGGATTTTCGACTCCTTTTCGGAAAATTTTTTTGCTGTATTTTTTTTAAACTGTATTCAAAGTCTCCGAAGAACGGCTGGCCCTGGCTCCGATAAGCCTTTAACATGGGCTTGTTCAGCCCCACGTTGGGCGCCAATCTGTTGCAATCCTTCTCCCCGAAGGGACCCCTCTGTCCTGCCCCCCGTGGTGCGAGCCTGCTCGTCTCTGGGCACAGGCGGCGGAGGGGGTCCTGGAGTGGATACAACACGGACTCAAAGTATCTAGACACAGGAGGCTCAAACTTGCTGGAATAATCCCGGGTTTATTGTCTGTCGTCCATCCGGGGCAAGAGAGAGCCCGAAATGCTCAGGGTCTTATCTCTTATACCAGGGGGCAGGGGTGATTAGGGGATGCAGGGAGGTCACAGCCAATGGGAAGGGGGAAGGGAAAGAAGGTTCTCAGGTAGGAACTAACATTACACAAAACAGAGGTGAGTTTTACCCTTGGGAGGTACCAAGATTTTTAGATGCACTACAACACCTAGGAATGTCATGGAGTCTCCCTCTCTGGAGAAGTTTTGAACCCACATGGATGCATTCCTGTATCACCTGCTCTAGCTGACTGGCCTTGGCAGTCTGGACTGGATCATTTCCAGAGGTCCCTTCCAACTCAGTTTTGTGATTACATGAAGGAGCAGCAGAGATGGAGTGTTATGAACAGATCACAACCCCTACTTTCCAGTTCCCTGCACCACCTGGGCAGGAGGAGGAGGTAGAAAATTCAGGAGCAAAGGGGAGCTTGGGAAAAAGAGGGGTGGGAGCAAGTTATTTTTGGTTTGGTCTCTCTTTATTACCATCCTACTCCTATTTTTAATCTGAAAAAATTAATTTTCCCTTGGTTAATTCTGTCCTACCTTCAATGATACTTAATAAACAATCTTTGTGTCTTCATCTCAACTGGTGGACTTTCTCAACATTTTTCTCCTCCAGTTCTCTTGAGGAGGGGGACTGAGAGAGCAACTGAGTAGGCTTCTGACAGTCATGCAGGTTTAACCTACCACAATAGCATAAGGATTTATTGTACTCAACAACCTTGTGTATGATTTCTCTTTTTCCTTGCCCAGGATAGTTTTCTATGTAACTGAAAATGATAGAATCATAAAATGTCTTGGATTGGAAGACATTGTAAGTTCATCTAGTTCCAAACCTCCACCACAGGAAGGGGTGCCTGTGAAAATTGCATGAAAGTCAATGTTCATGAGGCAGAGAAGCTGGCATGTGAAACCTGGGTATTTGACATTTGTCATTCTCTGAAGTTAACTGTCATTTCAGAACTCTAAAGTACAGTCACTGTTTTTATAACTCATGGCCAAGCAAAGGAACAGGTATTACCTTCTTAGGCTACTTTTTGGGGAGTTTTGTAGTGGAATTTTCAGCCTACTTAGTGACATTGCTTTCTCAATTATTTCTGTGCTTCTAAGGATTTTAAAATCAGAGCACATGCTACTACAGGCCAGAGAATATATATTATATATATATATTCTGGATATGTCTATGCAAGGGAAAGGTCTTTGGGATTTTACAGTGGCTAAATAAAACATGTACAATATAAATAAATGACAGTGAATCCCAGTTTTAAAAGAACATTCCCTTAATTCAAACAGCAAAACCCGAGATTCCTTATGAAAAGGAGCATGCTAGACAGAAAACTCTTAGGAGGCTGTCTGCAAACTCATGAGAAAAGTGACTGCAGTGAGGTCCATGTACTCGGCCAAAACTCTTATTAGAAGCTCCTGCTAGCAGCTGCAGCATAACTGCATTGGCAGCTTGGTTAATGGCAGGAAAGTATTCTAGTTTCAGCACTGTAAAACTTACATTGGCTTCCCTAGGACCTGGTCCTTTTTTTGCTAATAAATGCTCATCTGAAATACATGGTTTAATGAAATCATTCAGTCAATCTAGCTAGAAGAGAGACTGCTAACAGGGTGGGCAGGAGTAGATGCAGGCTGTCCCTTACAGGACTGAAGACTTTATTCAAGTTTTGCCAGAAGAGGTTGTGCAGATGCCAATTACTTTTGTATGCAGCTATCAAATTACTTAATGTATCTGAAACAGCTATTAAAACTCTGGTGTCCCTCCTTGTAGCAGAATGCTTGTGTCAATCTGATGTTTTTCTTCAACCAAGGTCTGACAAAAAAAGTAGAATCAGGTGGTGGTTGCTAACAACTGTGGAGGACTGAGCTAGATTCTGCAGGAAGACTCAAAAGCAGCTTTACACTTCTCATAAGGCACATAAATGAGGGATCTAGTGTTGGATGGCTGTGACCATGAAAGGAATGCATCTAGTCAGAGGTCTCTTCAGGCAAAACAAACCCCAACCCAAAACACTAAATGTCCACTTTATTACACTAAACTGCCAAAAGGCTAGAGTGAAGTGTGTCTGAACTCCAGTGAACTAGAGCAGAATTTTACCACACTATTTTCCATTTCTGCAGGTGCAAATGTTGTTCCTTGTTGCCATGCAGCTGCTGCTGTATTAGGTGACACTGCATTATTTCTCTGGCATACCTGTTTGGGAGTCAGAAATGTTGCAACAATATTTAGACTAGATATTAGATTTAGAGATTTAGATTTAGATATTTAGACTATCTAGCATTTGGTAATTTGAGATACACTACTCAGGATAAAGTTAGATGCAAAAGATCATTGAATCAGGCATTTTGTACTGCAAGGAGAAGTTCATATACCTTTGCTAATTTCAAAATCTATAAAATTGAAAGAATGTACCCATAGTTGCTGTATTCCTATAACAGACTTTATGCGTAGTAGGGATCTGTTAATAGGTTGCAGCATTTCCGGATTGAAAGAAGAAACATTCCTTGCAAACTCTCAAATCCATTTCTAAATTTTTTAAAAATGTTTTTAACAGCACTCTTTCACCCATTCCGTATGTGCTATTTATTTACAGCAATAATGCTTATTAAACTGGGACCCAGAGCTAATGTCACAAATATTTACTTAAAAATTTTTATTGCAGAACCGCAGAATATTCTGATTTGGATCATTGAGTCTATCTCCTGGCCCTGCATAGGACACCCTGTACTGTGCCTGAGAGCATTGTCCAAATGCTTCATGAACTCCACCAGGCTGGTGCTGTGACCACTGCCCTGGGGACCCTGTTCCAGTGCCCAGCCACCCTCTGGGATAAGGAACTTTCCTTAATGTCCAACCTAAATCTTCCCTGACACAATTTCAGGCCATTCCTGCAGTGAGGTCTCCCCTCAGTCTCCTCCAGGTTGAACAGACCAAGTGGCCTCAGCTGCTCCCCATACAGCTTCCCCTCAAGGCCCTTCATCATCCTTGCTACCCTCCTTTGGATGGTCTCTAACAGCTTAACGTCTTTTTTATACTGTGGCATCCAAAACAGCACACAGGACCCAGCACAGTGTTCTCTGATAATTACTGCCTCTTATTGGTAGCAATCTGTTGATTCAAAAAAGAAAAAAAAGAAAAAAAAAAAAAAAAAAAGAAAAGGAGATATACAGTATCTTCTGTACTGTTGGACTCTGAAATACAGAGTGTGTGCTCTTGTTTCTAATGCTTAGTTCTAGGATCAAGAAAAACACTGAATTTCATATAATATGAAATTCATGAGCATGTTTTCATGGTGATACATGAGAACAAATGCTTAAGTTAGATAGGAAAAGTGTAAGTGTGTAGATTAGAAAGTTTCTTAAATCTACAAAAAAAGTAGTGAAAAAGTAGTTTAGAGAACAGGAGACAAGATGGAAGATTTAGGGTGTTATCTCTTGTCCTTCTTCTTTCTTCTTCATGTTCTTCTTCTAGTGGTTTTTGGGTAGTAGTAAGTGATTGGATAGAAAATACCGTAGTGCAGCACACAGGTGTTGGGTCATTGGGTCACTAAGAAAAATAATTTAGTTGGCATCTGTTAATTGGGTAAATAGACATATAAAAGACCTTGAAGAGGATCTTTGTTAGCCACTTTACCCCTTTTCTATCATAGTGCACATAGCTCCTTGTACCTTGTAATGCTGATAAGAAAAAAATAAACAACAGAGACCGAACAAGAGAAAATAGCCTCCCTCTCGTCAATCTTCAGTTCAAAGGGAAAAAGAACCTAATCCAAAAGTCCTTAACGAGACACTGTACTAAAATGTTTTGGTTACTTGGTAGCTGCTACACCTCTCATTCAGTCCTGATGATGATAGATGTCTTTGTAGTAAGAATGCTAAGCTTCGTCTCAGTATCTCTTGTGGAGGAAAAGTAAGATCCCCTAACAGGTAACCCTTTATATCTACTGCAGTAGGCACTAATAGCTTTAAAGAAAATTAATAAAATAGTAATTTTTAAAAAAAGTGTGCTACTTATTTGGTTTATTGTCCTGCTTGAGAAAATATATTGTTATTTCTTTCATGTTTGGAGGTTATGTAGGGAAGCAGCTCCAAGAATAATCACAAAGGAACATTCACAAAATGTCTGTATCAATGCTGACTATGTCATATCGACCCTGAACCCAGCTGAGGAAAAGGTGTTCCAAATGTGTCAGCTTTAAGGAATTCTATGAATATGCAATAACTACTTTAGTTGGCAGGTTGTGTATGGTAAAATTTAATGTTTTTGGCTCAGTAATTCTTTGTGAACTGGCTTTCTTCCTCAGCTCATTGGTTAATATGTTGGGTTGGTACCAAGAAACTTGCTATTCCTTTTTTTCACTGTATACACTGTGGTAACTAACTTTGCCTGCTTTCTCACCAATAACTCAGATTATAACTCTCTCCTGTAAAACACATTTTTATGTATTATGAAAGTGAATTTTAAAAAACCCAGTTATTTTATAAAATTTTATCAATGATTGCTACAAATTTAACTCTTCAATTCACTGATGTGTTTCCTTTATTCTGTATGTTCTGGTCTCCTTTGAGGTCTGATTTTCCATCTGGATAGTATTCACACATAATGGGATTCACCAAGGCCAGTTGCTAATGTGACTTCTTCAGGGATTGTACTGCATATGGTATGGCCTAACCAGAGTTTATCTTGATTAGTTTTGTCACTTACATGTTTTCATCAGGGTATAATTAAGTAGATGATGTGCTAATGATGAATTGAATACAGAGCCAACAAGCCCTCATACAGGTCACACTCTGATTGAATTTAGTCACCTTTTGCCTTATGGTTTCCCACTGGATGGATTACAGCCTGCCAACATCAACTGTGTTATGATGGCATGCATTTCCTACAGCATGCTTAAGAGTTATAAGCAGATTGAAACTTGGTGGTTTTAAACCTTTTCTCTTAAAAATCCAGTATAATGCATACAACACAAGTTTCAAGAGACCCTTTATTGCAAATGTTTACTGGATCAAATTCTTTACTACTCAGACCAGTGCTGGTTATGAAGAAGGTACATGAAGGAGACGACAATGGGTATGTTCCTTAGAGACTTAGACAGACTTTCAGAACCTTGTCACACTTTATCTTGTGTATAGCTTACAGAGACATTAGCTCTGCCACCATAGGTATATGGAATTACTTCACTTTGAGCACATATCGTATTTTCTTTGATTATTTAGGAGTCAGTAAGTCTGAATATTTTTTACTTCCAGTTAATTTCCTCTACAGCTCTTTCTCAGTATGCTGCCCTATATCACTAAAAGCATGAGTTTATGACTCAGGCTCTTCTTTTTTTTTTTTTAACTGTCAATTGTGTGTCAAAATCTGGATATGTAATTAACTTCAGTGTTAATTAAAGCAAAACTCACAAGGAAAGTAGGATAATTTTTGCAATGTGAGCACAAATAAACTAAAAATCTTGGGCTTAGATTAAAGACAGCACTAAATACTGTTACCTTAAAATAATATAGTAAATTCAATAATAAAAAGCTCTTTTCTAGAACAAAAATCGTAAGTGCAATTTTTTGTGGTTGCTTTTATTTAATTTTCTCCTGGAATTCCCCAAAGCATTTCCCTGGATAAGAATTGTGTACAGATTTGCTGATAGTGTCACATCAGAACTAACACACTATTTTGAGCCAGGACCACAGGATTTGTGTAAAGAAGCTCCATTATTTTCCGTCAAAGTGGAGATCTGGGGATGGAATAAATCAATGTAGCATTAACACCTCTAAGAGAACAGTCCTAGAAGACATTTCTAACTGGAACAGGTCTTAGTCTCTTTGGTACGAGTTATAAAGTGAGGCATTTCTTACTGGTCCATGCTAGTGTCATGGAGAAATGTCTCCGTAGACAAATCAAAGGCAGGTGCAAGACAGGATTTTGCATGGTATGAAGCATTTTCAGTGAATCTTTGGTATCTTTATGGAGTTGGTCACCTTAAGCTTCCCGAGGGAAGATAACCGGTTCCTCATGCCTAGTAGCTCTTCCTCAAATAGCTTCAAGAAGTTTAATATCACTGTTGTGTACATCCAACTCTTCTCCCTACGGAGATATACGTAGTTAAGAACATTTTTCTCCATGCCTAGAGGCCTCAAAGATAATCTCAATACATTCTTTTCTCATGGCACAGCCCTGTTTCTGGCTAATCAGGTTTCTAACCTGTACAGGCTGGAAGTTCCTCGGGTCACTGCTTCCACTCGTAATACCTGAGAAAATACACTTTCACCACCAGTGGAAGGAGAAATTGATAGGAGAATCGAGAATGTACTACTATGCTAGCCTGGACTTGCATGGAAATTTTTTCCATTTTTTGGTAACTCTACAGGCTCCAAATGTTACAACTCCATCCTGTTCCACAATGGTCTCACAAAGGCAGACATCATTGAAATCAAAGACTCAGGTGAGCCTAATTTCTCACCTGTGCTATTTTAAGAACAGGCAACCTTCACAGCTTCTACTTTTGACATCAGGGGGAATTCTGAAGTGGGGAACTGCACAAAACAAACTCAAAAGTTGGAGAAAGGATCAGTAGGAGATGTGACAAAAGGGAGGAGGACTACGTTGTTTTAAAAGTGACCTGTATTGTAAACAGATGAGTATCTGGGTTTGAAACCAACATAACTTAACTCTCCATGAATAATGGAGAAATACAGTATTTGAGTAAAAGCCACTTTTTAAACACCTAAGCAATTATTTTTGGTTTTCCAGTAGAATATCAGATTTGTAGTAACATACTAGCCCAGATGTACTTGTAAATAAATAAAAATACCTGCTTTGTAAAGATTATTGTAAAAGAATCTCTTAGAAAATAATGATGACTGAACTATTTTCTTTTAAAGGTGTGAACTTTTGCACAAGAAATAAGCAGTCTTTTAACTAGCAGTAAATCTTCATAATAAAAGGCAAAAGGGGTAAGAGAAATGGCAGGAATGCATCTCCCAATCCAAAGTGACCCTACAACTAGTTTTGATGAGCCTACTAAAAAATCCCCAAGATTTCTGTGTTACTTCAGAGGTTCATCTTCAAGCTTTCTCTCACATGGTCAAATATTTAAAATGATACCTTGTTCTTTTTCTCTCAGGATGGAATGGAGATAAACAAATTTTTTTTTGTCACGTAAATGGAAGAAAAGCACGTTTCAAAAAGACCTCAAAAAGAAATATATGTGGGGGAGGATACCTGTGCTCAGTTTATTCCTATACAAACTCAGATGGGAATTCTTGACTTGAAGTATCACTGTTCATGCTGTATGGTCAGAAGATGATAAGATGTAGAAAATGGGCTTTAATTTCACTATAAACTTGGTTGCAATTTACCCAGCCAAGCACTCATCATAATTAACATCCATTCCTTTCTAGTGTTCAGTATTTGAATCATAATATATACTTGTCACAATTTTGTCTTTTCTCTAAGTAAAACTGACAGATTTTTGAGAGGCTGCAGATTAAAACAGGGAAACGACTGAAGAATAAAACCCTAGAATGCATTTTTACACACAGTTTTAATGTGAAATATTTTTAAGCTAGCTTCATTAGACACTTGAGGTATCCATTATAAACACTAGGATTCATTTTGGGAGAATACTGATAATTTTTTAAAGATAAATTCTCTTTTAATTGGGTTTTGCACAGTTAATGGAAAGGAGAAAACATACCACGTTTGATTACCACCCTGTTGTGATCCTTTAATTAAACTGTAATTTAATACCCCTGCCACCGAATCATCTTTCATTTCCGTTGTTGCAGGTTGCTTTAGGCAGAAAAAAATATTGCATACTTGTAATACAATTTTTATTAATTTCTAACTCAATGTCAGCTGGAGGAAAAAAGTATTATTCAACCCAAACATATGATAAGTGCACTGGAATAAAATGAGAATTCCTCTTATCTACTGGGACAGAGAATAGACAGCCTCTTTTACATCCAGAATTCAGATAATTCCCCGTGATACAAAAAAAGCGTGCTGGACGTCAGATAATAAAAAATTTATTGCCAAAACTAACCAAGCCTTGTGATGAGACCTTCAGGGGGGCGGCGGTGAGCTCCAAGGCGAGCTGAAGGGACCCGGCGCACGCAATTACTGTTTAAATTTATTGGAAGTTCGATATCTTCAGCGAGCCTTGGGCTGTACTTAGGTCCTCTGAAACCCGACTTGGCGCTCAGAGGAGCAGGGGGAAGGGGCCGCATCTCCGTGGCTGCGCTGGACGGGCCCGGGCGGTGGCGGGCGCTATAAAGCGGCGGCGGCGGGCCCGTGGGAGGTGCCGGTGTACCGGTGTGCCGCTGGGGAAGGCGGGGGGCCGGGGGAGCGCGCCCGGGGGAGCGCGCCCGGGGGAGCGCGCCCGGGGGAGCGCGCCCGGGGGAGCGCGCCCGGGGGAGCGCGCCCGGGGGAGCGCGCCCGGGGGAGCGCGCCCGGGGGAGCGCGCCCGGGGGAGCGCGCCCGGGGGAGCGCGCCCGGGGGAGCGCGCCCGGGGGAGCGCGCCCGGGGGAGCGCTCTGTCTCTCAGCCGCCGCGGTGCCCGTCGCGGGTCCGGCCGTGCCAGCATGGTGGATGTGTTCAGCGGGCGGCTCCTGGTCAGTAAGGATGGCCGCAGCGTGGACCCCGAGGAGGCCTTGGAGAACAAGGTCGTGGGCTTGTATTTCTCCGCCGGCTGGTGCTCGCCGTGCCGCGACTTCACCCCCGTCCTCTGCGACTTCTACACGGAGCTGCTGGAGGAGACGGAGCCCCCCGCCCCCTTCGAGGTCGTCTTCATCTCCTCCGACCACAGCGCCGAGGAGATGGTGAGCTACATGCGCGCCATGCACGGGGACTGGCTCGCCCTGCCCTTCCACGACCCCTACAAGCAGTGAGTACCCAGCGGTCCGGAGCCCCTGCCCCGAGGGCCGGGAGAGGGAGGGGGGGGGCACCTGAACAGCCCTAGCAGGGAAATAAGTCCCTGAAACTCCTCGGAACCTCCACTTCTGCCCCGTTATCCCGCGCCTGCCTTCCTGCTGAAGTCCCTGGAGCCCAGGTTGGAGCGTCTCCCGGCCGCGCCCCCGCCCCGAGCCGCGGCTGCCGCTGGCTGTCACGCACGGACACAGCCTGCTCGCTTGGTCTTAGCCCGTACCATATGTAAAGAACGTTTTTCTTTTTAAAGTGCGGTTTTGCGCACTTCGTTTGGTAGCTGAAAGATCTTTGAACAAGAGTTAGTAAAGACCCCGTGTGTTAAAGAGATGAGTGAGGTAAAAAGAAATGAACGGCAGGTGAGGATGCAGTGATTGCTTTTCAGCACGGCGGTAGTTGTTACTAAGGTTGGTCTGCATTGTGTAGGTCAGCGCTCTGGGAAAAGCAAATGAAGAATCAGCGAAACTTGTAACTGAACTACTTTAAGCAGAGCAGAGCACACTGTGGAGAATTTCAGACAGAGACAGTATCAGCTGGAGTTTAGCAGTGGCACACTGCACCTGGTAACTGAAGTGTAAAATTCCTGTGCTGTTCAGTTTCCAAAGGGACATTCCTGTTGGTAGCTTACTTATGAAAACAGCAAAAGGAAAGGACATGACTGTGCGTAAGTAACGGAGTGTTTTGATGACCTAAGTCAAGAGTGGAGGCTCATTTGGATGACTTTCAGAAATCTGATTTAGCTACTGTAAGTATAGACTGGGATTAGATGAGCACAAGTAAGATGTTCAAGGTTACTGAAATGCCTGTAACTGGAGACTTGAAGTACATGTAAAATCTAATAAAGGCATTTTTTCCCTCCCACTCCTTAAATGAGTAGATTGTGAAATTCTTTTTCCAGGTGGTATCAAAGCCAAGAAGGTAATATGACTTATAAAAGTAGATTGGGTAATAAAACTTGCAGCCAAATTAATTCCTCTAGTAAATAACTCTTTCCTAGTGCTTCTAATAACTTCTAGCTTTCATTTTAATTCTAGATCCATCCGAGTATGCTACCTGGTGTGTAACACCCCTGCTACTCACTCAACAGGGAACATGATTGCTAATCTTGCTTTTTCAGTGCAGTTTGACAAACTCAAGAGCAAATTACTTGAACCCAGGAACTATTTCATCCTTTCTTGGCTCATTCCTGGATGCCAGCTTCCAATTGATGTTAGGTCTTTTTAATGACAGGTCCCACTGGCTTAAATATTGTTTTCAATAGTTCTCCACAAGAACTTCTTCCCAGGCAGTAATTGTATTTGATATCTACTAATCATAATAGAATGCAGGCAAGTTTCCTGATGGAAATGTAGCACTTGAGGCCCCTGTGCCCAGCAAGCTGCTCAGCACGGCCCATGGCAATGCGCTTACATCTTCATCCTCTGTGTATTAGAGGTCTATTTCTGACAGCTCCTGCTCATGTCATGCAGAGTGGAAGCAAAGAGAGAGTTTAATTGGCTTTTCTGTGGAATCCTGTGATGTCCTTCACAGTTCCATAGAGAAGCATGGCTTGTCCTGCCAGGTGACTGTGAGTTCTCAGTGGCTTACTAAAGAAAAAGGTGCAGAGGGATACGAACAAGCAATGTTTTTGAATGTGTGTTTCTCGCATATAACAGTAAAGGACCATGTGGAGCTGTTCAAGGTGCTTAGGTTGGATTAACTTTGTTTGGTGTCAGGGGTACTGGTGAATCATCGTAGACTAGGAGCAGATGTGTATTCACTAAACCAAACTATAATTCTGGCTAGATACTAGTTCTAAATAAGAATATAATGTTAAAAATTGATAAGATAATAATATTATTAATATTTTAAAATATACTAATATTTTTTAAAGTTTAATTGCAATTATTGAATTGGTTATTGGTTTTTTGACTGTGTAAAGAAGGCATTTAGTATCTTCAGTGAGGTTAAAATATCCTAGCTGGTTGCTTCAGTGTTTAAGATACATAATTGCAGAATAGACCGTTTCTTCTAGATGCAACAGAGCCAATTCTAAGTATGACATCTAAAATAGTTTTCAACAACAGAAGCATGGAGTTTCTTGATGTTGAATTTTGTCTTAAGAAATAGTCAGCATTCCTACTTGCAATGTGTGAAGCCTAGCACTACAGTGTCAAGCCTACCTTCAGAGAAGCAAGTCAGTCCTGACTGTCCTCCCAGAGGTGGGACTGCACATTTACTGCTTCATGTGGTCTGTGGCATGACTAATAGGAAATACTGCTCCTGATGCTTTTGCTGTCTGCAAGTTAGTGTACATTTTTTTTTGTTGCCTGAGGCACAGGATTTTGATTCTTGAAGTGGGGTCTGAAGACAGTCCAGTAGGAAGTGAGCACTTGGAAGAGAAAGAGAGTAGTAGAGAGGAAAAGCAGGTGTAGGACAGAACATGTCAACAACAAATGCTGTTAAAAAGGACTGATATTTTGATAATGGTACACAAAGACATACTGCTGTGTTTGTACTGAACTCTGCAGTGAAAAGCATTAAGTTTTGTGAGGGTGCCTACTGTGTACAGTGGTTCTTGCAGGCTTCCAGGTAGGCAGGTATTTACTGAGTTGGCCTGTACAGCTCAGTAAAAATTAGAATCATAGAGAATGTCATAAAAGGAAAATGACAAGGTTGTATGCACGTTTTTTATTAGGAAGTTTTACATATGAGGGTGGATTGGCACCTGCAGAAATACTGGGGAAGATGGGGTGTTAAAAAAAACAAAGATAGAAAAATGTTAAGTATCTGAGCAGTTAGACTTTTTAGACTGCTATTTCAAAATCTCAGCAGCCACTTTAAAATTGAATCCCAAGCATGTGACGTGCATGCTTATGACTAAGATTTAACAATGCAGAAATTTCACAGCTGAAAGAAAATACTTAGAGCTGTGTGTGACAGAGAATACTGTTAGAAGCAGAGGAGCAAGGTACCCATCACTTTCATGTGACAGCACTTCCAAGTGAAAGCTGTTTTAATTCAAGTGTTGTCAGATATCACATTACACATCTGTATAAAATTTATCGTTTGTGTTCCCAAGATTATAATATACCTGACCAGTGTTATCTACATGTCAAGAACCCTCTTGCATATAGATCTTAAACCCTTATACAAACATACTCACTTGTGTTTTGACTCAGCCTGCATAGGCAGTCAGGCCCCAGAGAGCTGCTGGGTCACTCCCTGCCCCCATGGGATGGGGAACAGAATGTGAAGGGTGAAAGTGAGAAAACTTAGGGGTTGAAATAAAGACAGTTTAATAGATAAAGCAAAAGTGAAGATACACAGGCAAAGCAAGATATGAAATTAATTCATTACTTCCCATTCACAGGCAGCTATTTAACAGTTTCCAGCACAGGGAAGCCTCATCCTGTAATGATTGTGTGGCAAGATAAATCTCCTGGCTCTGAATGTTGGTCCCCTCCCCCTTCTTCCATCAGCTTTTACAGCTGATCATAGGCTTACATGGTATGGAACATCCTTTGGTCATCTGAGATCAGCTGTGCCTCCTCACAGATTCTTGTGCACCACCAGCCTACTCACTGGCATGGTAGCATGAGAAACAGGAAAGGCCCTGCTGCTGTATAATCACTGCTCAGCAATAGCTAAAACACTGGTGAGTTATCAGCGCTGTTTTGGTACTCACCATGTGAGCTGCTGTGAAGAAAATTAGCTCCCATCCAATGGCAATATTATCTAGAAATACAAAATCTGTGCTCTCAGAAACTTTCATCCAGCCTTCTCATAAGAATCAAGAAATCTAACATTGACTATGACTTCCAGTTTGCATCAGTCTTAATGTCATAGATTTTTATTTCTATTTATGGTTTAATGATACTGCGAGTTGCCATTGGAGTTAGTCCCATGGCACGTGTGTGGTTTGTGCAGGTGAGTCATGGGATTTGAGGTCCCTGTTGGAGAGAATGATCTTAGTAAGTTTTATTTAAGTCATTTTTGCAAGCACATGTACACAGTGATTGAGAAGCATTGTCTGCAGAACTCTTTCTGAGGCTTCTTCAGGTTCACCCATCTTGCAAGTTGCACACAAATGTAAGCAAAATCTGTGCGTGCTTCAGTCTGGTTTGATGCAGCCCTAAGGCTGTCTGATCAAGATTCCATGCTGGGCTGGATATATGCATTCCCTTAGGAAAGTAAAGTGTAAGATTTAAGTATAAGTCTCCATACCAAATGACCTTCTATCTCCTAGTGCTCTGTCTCTGATTGCTACAATTGTGTTTTTCATCCACCAAACCAATAAGAAGTGTCTTCCACCCATCTTGTTTGTCATTCAGGTGGCATGAGGTGATAGTAGTTTCACATGGCTTCTATGCACACTTGCTTTGGAATGTGGTTTTTTCACCTGTTTTGGCAGATTTCAGAAAGGTCTGTAGGGACTGTTGGTTGATTGCTTGTATGTCACAATTTGCTGTGACAAAAGTGAAGTGTGAGAAAGCAAACCTGGTCCAGACCTATTATTGCTGCTTCTGTAGTATTCCCTGCATTATTGCTCAGCCAATATAACAGCAGAGCAGTGTCCTTAACCTATTGATTTTTCTCAAGGAAAAATACAGAAGAGAAAGCACGTTTCAAGAATGCCGTATCTGGCTCAATATTGCATTTAAGTCTTATTTTTCGGTATATTTTCTTTTCCACCCTGAGGAATTATCCCTGAGAATGTCTATATATCAGTGTCAAGTATTTTTAAACAATGTCTACATTTCTTTTCTACTCAAATTTCTTTGGCATTTGAACCTCATACAGAAAATGTTCTTGCTTGTGGTGATGGCACTCAGGCAGCATATTTCCATTTAGTATTTTAAGTATGTTTTGAGAGAGATGTTGCTAGTGTTTTGGAATTTGGATATTTTGTTATTGCTTGTTTTTTGTCAGTCCTCCGGTTCTTCTAAAGGTGCAGAAGAGGAGCTGAAAATTTTTCTTTGTCAACGCAGATAGGTGGCTCTTCTTCCAAATATTTTCATTGCTTACTTTTCTGTATGTAGAAGGTCTGTTTCACTGAGGGAGTTAAAGGAACATCTTCAATCTCTTCCATTTACACAAAATGGTGTAATGGTTTAATGGTGATTGCAGGAAGTGGCACTATGGCACACTTGAGTGTATTTGTAGGGGAATGAATATCAAATGCTAAGTGAGACCCTTCTCCTGTCCTGTCAAAAGGGCCCAGAATGACATCTGGTTTGGGCTAGTAAAAACAGGGTGGAAGAGTATGTCAAACTTTGCTTCTATGGACATCTTTTACATCTCCAAGAGCCTCTGCTCCTGTGGAAACTGCAGGGAGCAGTGATGAGCATTTACAGGAAGGATCCTGCAGCTCTCTGAACTCTAAGAGCTTGATACCACTGTGTAGGCTTCCAGCTGCAGCCTTGTTCATCTCCTTACACTACCTAGTGCTCTGCCTCAAACTCTGAGGAAGCCCAGGCACTCATCACTTCTCTCCCACGTGTTCTGGCCAGAGCAGCCTTCTTAAGAGACCAGGAGTTTTTGTAAAATGCTCCTAATGGTGTGTTTTATTTTCAATTTTTTTTCCCTCAGTGATCTGAAGAAGAAATACAACATAACAGCAATTCCTAAACTGGTGATTGTGAAACAAACTGGAGAAGTCATTACTGATAAGGGAAGAAAACAGATCAGAGACAAGGGGCTGTCCTGTTTCCGGAACTGGCTTGAGGGTGCAGATATCTTTCAGAATTTTTCTAACTAAAATGTTGGCAAATGAAAGCAAGAAAACATTGTGGAAAACTTGGTAGAGCTCTGAAAAGACTCTTGCTTTGTTCAGAATGAGAAGGGTAAGGCTTATTTATTTATCTTTGCTTGTAAACAAATTTTGGGTTTGGCTTGAAGACCAGTTATTCCAGTGTCATAAAATGCAATTATTGTTATATTTGTATTGTTCTATCTATGGTATTTGGTATGAACCACAAATAATACTGAAGAACTTCAGAAGAATAGGCTGTTTGGACAGTAATAATAGAAACTTGTGAAATCTATGCAAATACTTACTTTGCAAAGTCAACACAGTAAAAATAAATGCAAAAAACCTATTTATTGATGAATTTTTGTTTTCACAGGTGATTAGTACATTTTATTGAGAAAATCAAACTGTTTGCTTTAATAAATTACTGTTTATGAAATATGTCTCATGTATTTCCTTATCTACCTTAACAAGAATAATCAGAAAATGTAGTGACTTTAAAATAGAACACATTTGTTTGTCAGTAGTGAAGAAAT
The DNA here is from genome assembly GCF_030490865.1 of Poecile atricapillus. Lineage (NCBI taxonomy): Eukaryota > Metazoa > Chordata > Aves > Passeriformes > Paridae > Poecile > Poecile atricapillus. The sequence continues at coordinate 104,495,669 of NC_081289.1, read as the reverse complement.
ATTCTACTTTATTTTACTTTTATAGGATTTGTTTATATTTATTTATAGTTCTGCTCAGTTTTCCTTATCCCTGGATTTTAAAACTTGGCCCTATAAGCTAAGTGTAGCATTGGAACTACATGGTCTTTAAGGTCCTTTTTAACACAAGCCATTCTGTGGTTCTGTGATATTAGCTTCCAAGTTAACATCAGGTCAAGTTAAGAAGAAACTGTTTTCTAACTTTTCTTTTGCCAAAGTATGTAGAAGCAAACATTATAAAAAATTATATCAGGTCTCTCTGATGAATGCTCATGTTGGATCTAAAGCACAGCTTGATTCGCTGTCTTTTCATGGTTGAGGTCCCAGCCCACACATCCATGCAATTAATGAGCCAAAAAAGCCCACTTCCCATGCAAGCCAAGTGTTTGTTGGTTAGAATTTAAAGACTTTAACAGAGTTATTATTGTTTCAATTGCAAGCACTTCATTACTAACACTTTAAGTCTGGTTGACTCAGTTTGGAGCAAGAAAGCCTGTGTCCATCAATTGTAGCACTCCAGTTGTGCGTTGTGTCCCCAAAAGCTTTGTGACCCCCAAGGGGTCACAGTCCTTTAACTGCACCCAGAATTCTGACTGGGCTGTGTGTGTAGGTGTAGAGGCATTTCAGTGAGGCACCCAAGAGTGCTGATTCCTCAGAATGGGCTTGTTCTACAGACAATTCTTGGCATGGCTCTTCTGGAAGGGCTGCCTCTTCAGCCTTGCTTTGATGATTGTCCCATCTGCAGGCATTGGCTTACTGACCCCCTCCACAGCTGCCTCACTTGCCTTGCCATGAGAAAACTTAACCAAGAGGGTCCAAAATTTATTGTGTGTGAATAATTGTATCATTTAATAATAAACCTGCATCATTTTCTTGTAACGGAGGGGAAAAAGAATTCTCTGAAGAGGGGAAATGTAAAAAGTCACATGTACTTCACAGTAGATAAGAAGCAAGTACTCCAGAGAAACTCATTTTGAAATGAAAAAGATAGGTCTAGAAAATGTTCAGCATAGAGTTATGAGTTCTGAGCACCTTTTAGCCATTTTTAAAATTCCATCTGTGTACACCAAAGATAATTTCTAATTTTTGCCATCTCACTGTATAAATAGTATTTATATTCTTTCCTAATGAATGCTAACCTCTTTAGTGAATTTTTTGTGTGAGATGTAAGCACTGCCTGCTGTTCTAAGACCAGCTAATGGCAGATATATTTCAAATATAAGATGAGAAAAAAATTAATAGAAGCTCTTCCAAAAGTTTTAAGATGGGTTACCTGAATGTGGAATAATTTATATATCAAAAGTATCCACTGCACCCTTTTATCAGGTATAAGGCATTACTTCAGCCAAGATATCTTGGTTCATTGCTTGTCTATATGCACATATATGAAAGAACTCAGTATTTTATAACAGAGATTGACTTAGGCCCTTTGGATAATTGAAAGCAATTGAGTAACACAGGTTCCAAGTAAAATCCAGCTAGGAATTCATAATGATGAAACAAATATATATATATATACTGTATAAAAAGCTTGGTGTGACTTCAGTAAGGAGTGTTGGTTTTGCACATCAGCATTTGGAATATCAGAAAACTGTTTTCCTTGTCAGTGTTAAAATAATCCATATTTGACCTAGATGAAGTACAGAGTAGTGGAAAACATTTTCTTATTAGCAATGGTTTGTGAAATTAGAGAAGCAAATCAGTGGGTCACCTGTAAGGCTTATTATTACTTGGAATGTGTTCTTTAGAGATGGAACTTTATAGTTCCATATACATATATATATATATATATATAGTTTATACACTCATCTTAGAATGTACAGAATTGTCCCTTTAACGTCCTTAAATTATTTTTCAGTTCACTGATGACTTTCTACCCTCTGTTTTTAGTCACAGTCACTTTGAATGTTAGTGAATACTAGTACTTTTTCAGGGCAGTGGGGAAGAAAACTTCATTTTTTAAATACAACAATAGACAGTAGCATAGTGATACTGGTTGATGCTGCACCTTCTTAAAGGGGTCAAATAAAAACCAAGTAAAGTTAAGAGGAGGAACATTCTTCCTAATTCCACTGGACAAGATATTGCCCATTATTAGTAAATTATTTATAGATCAATATATGCTAAGATTGCATAAGAACCAATGGTGCTGAATTTGTTGTAGATGTTATGGACTTTTACTTTACTATGAAAAATGGCAAGGATTGCAAGTTGATACTTTGTGAATTAATAAACAGCCTGGATCTTGCAGAGACATGCTGCAGGTGAGTGCTGCAGGCTGTCTTGTGACTCTTTTATTTTAGGAAGGAGAAAAGAAGGCTGGTGGCAGATTCAGACATGAAATAAACATCAAAAAGGCAATGTTAAGGCAAAAGGCAAATCTCTCTTTGTTAATCTTTCATTCCTTTACCCTGCTACCCAAAGAGCATTCCTTCTTCCTCCTCCAGAGCTGCTGTTGTCAAATTTTATTAGTATTATGATGTATTTAAATATATATGTGCACAAAAATGGAGGGGTGGGGATGGTATTTAATCTTTGTTTATTCACCTAAACTCTTCAATCATGAGACTTTGGGCTGAAGAAAATCCTTAAAGTAGGTACTTAGAAATTCCTTGAATGCTGTACTGATATCTTGATATGTATTTTTAATACTAATTTAATCTTTCACTTTCCTTCTCAGCTGAGAGTACATACAAAATCTCAGTAGCTCTTCCTGCAGTATGAGTTAAATCTAGACTGCAAACAGATGTTCTGCAGGACAAAAGTAGTAGTTGGTACTTTTAATTTCATTTCCACCCTGTGCACAACCTGGTTTTGCCTTTTGTACAGCTGAGTTTTCTGTTCAGACCAGACACCATTAACTGTCATGTGTTCTCTCTGCAGGCAATATTCATAAAAGGGAATTTTTTCCTAAAACTTTGTCATATAAATGACGAAAACCAAACAGAAACACCTTTAAGCCTTCTACCTCCTCAATGTCATTTAAATTTCTCTAGTAGATGAAGTTCAATGATCAATCTCCTGACCCTCAGATATTATGTATTATCCTATACCCTCAGTTAACGCTGTGAAAATGATTCTAGGTGAAGAAGTTATGTTATGTTTCTATCCAAGAAAACACTGCATTTAAGCATAGCAGCACAGCCCCAAAGAAATACTTCAAAGAGAAGCTGAGGTAACTTGGCACAGGGGTGTTCTTACGTAGACTCTTCTCTGGGCAGAAACTGAGATGGGAGCCCTAAAAACTCAAACAGATAAATAAAACTTGTAGGCAGGTTGTAAATAGATACAAGCACTGTCCTGGAAATGTTTGTACTAGCTATTCCAGTAACTCTGCCTACTTGGATTTGTAGGACATTGACAAATCAATAGATTCTTAGAACACTAAACAACCATTTTGCATAAGCAGCAGCCAAATCTCCCTGACCCTTCTTTGTACAAATAACCTTAAATGCATGCACAGGGCATGAAAGGACATATTTTTCAGAGATTACAGTCTTCCCAAGTGTAACACGAGGGCACATTTCCCATGCAAACATAAAATTTACCAATATTGTTATGCTTGGATGAAAATTATTTTCAAAGGAAGTTATTTTACTCAAATAAGTGGGGATTTGTCCCAGAACAAGGCCATTTACTGAGATTCCCTTCTTTGGTAATAGGTTCAGTTTGGTTTTGTAAGGCAGTCAGGTTTCTAGCAGGAAAAGTCTTAAGCTCTCTTCAACAGATAGAATGCCTGCTTAAGCATAGAAGAGGATGGTTTTAGTAATTTTTCATTAATGCAGCCATCTACTGGTTATGTTTATTTCTTACTTCAAAATTAATAGCAATATTGCCAGCCTCAAATGGTACACTTGGGCCCATAATCTCTATTTCATTGTGCAAGTCACACACACTCTCTGCCCTGGGTTTCTCCCAGTGTAATATATCATACCCCACAGAATGACATCTGTGAAGATTGAGATGTTTGAAGGGTGTTCTGAAGCTCCAGGTATGCTGATGCAATGCTATTGCATACACATTTTGTGGCCCAGCACAGTCTACAGCTGTATCTTGTTGGCATCACCAAACCAGAATTCCATGATCTATATCTAGACATCTCCTCTCTACAAGTTCATAAAGCTGCTATCACATCTAGTCCTATCTGGAGAGGAGAGCAGAGAATGAAGGGCAGGCAAGGGGAATGAGCTGAGATCTTGATTGAATCCTGGGGCCCCAGTCCTGGCTTTGCTTATCAACGCTGAAAAATACATACTCTCTTCCCTGGATCTGTATTAAGTGCTGCAGCTAGTTGTGCTTATGAAGAGTGCTGCTTTTACTGACACCTATCACTGGAAGAGTATTCACATTAGCAGTATCTCCATTTATACTTGAAGCTTTATCACCTTCTCCAAGAGAAATTCAAACAATTGCACATTTAAGGCCATGCAAGAACTTGCATGTATATGGAGGATTTTACTGTGTGTGGTGCAGGGGGAGAGATCAGCTGCAGAGACCAAGGCAGAAATGTCCCACATGTGAAAAGAATTAAGGCAGAACTACCTGCTTGAGGTTGAAGTAGTTCTAACACCACGAAAAAAGCTTGAAGTTGGTGGGAGCTGGCTGGAACAAGCATGGAGTAGTGACAGTAAAATTCTACTGCATTTGTTTCAGACATCCTGTATTTAAGATAGCATGACTTTCTTTAAAAATTAACAAGATTGACCAAAACAAACCCCTCTCCAAACCCTCCGGTTAGATAGCAATAAATTACAAAACTTCAAACCTTTGACTTCCCGCTCAAGTTGAGAGAGTAAGTGCCAACTTACTCTGAATCTTTTATTAATATCCAAAACTAAAATACTTTCTGGCCTGTATGTGGAAGAGACCTTGATGTCATCAGAATTGGATGAAGGACGCAGCAGCAACACCAGTGAAAGACAGAGAAGGTAGACAGAGGTCTGTGAGTTCACATGGCTGCAGTTTCTGTGATATCAGGAAGAAACAGGTACATCTGCTGAAACACTGTTCCCTTCTACACAGATTGTGCTGCCCTGATTTATTGATCCCCTTCACAGAGCAGTTTGTTGTAAATGTAAACCCTGGTAATGTTGTTATATCATGTTTGTACTGATAGAGGATTGAACCTCTTTCTCCTTTCTTTCCTATAGCTGTTGAAATAATGTCTTGTTTGCAGTATGAAAGGTTATTTTGTGTAAGAATGCACAAAAGTGCAATAGCCTATGCCACCTCTTAGTGATTCATGTTCTTTAAGCTTGGAAATTTCTCAACTCTGTGAGTCCATGCAGTATATTTCTTGCTCACAAATTCAGCTGTAAATTGCTTACCAGTGTTATGAGTTATGTTTGTTCATTAACTGGGATTAATTGGGATGATGTTCGTCAGTTAATCAGGATGTGGTTGGTTGGTTTTTTTTCTTTTTTTTTGCTCTCTTTTCCTTCGCAAGCTAATGTGGAAAGCTTTTCGCAAGTTGTGGTCGGGGTTGTTTTCGTACAGACCAGGCGCGGGACTTTCCAGGAAGAAGAATAGAAGTGAAGCAAGATGTTTCAACAACAACCCCGAAGCATGCGCAAAAGGCTCGTGAACATCTTAAAAAGACTGATTGAAACCTCAGTATGCGCGGCAGTTGGCGGCATAGAAAAACCCCCTGTCGCCCAGCGCTGCATTGCCTCCTTGTTTTGCTGCAATGATTAATAAAATTTGTTAATTAGCTGCTAATTTGACTCTTATTAATCAATATAATCAATAACAATTGGTGCCGTGACTCGGATGGGAATATTGGTGAGCTATTGAGGTTTGGGGGGGCGCCCCGCTGCAACTTGCGGCCCCAGCTTCGGTTGCTTGCCCTACTTCCACCGACGAACCCAAATTAAAACAGGGAGGCAAGGAAGGACCGGTCGACCCCTTAAATTTTGTGCACAAAAGTCCGGACGAAGACGCGGAATGCGGACGCGTAAGTTACTGCCTGTTTGGCAGGGGTTTCCGTTCGGTCGGGGTCGGGTTCCCGGAGTGTGGTGATTGTGGTTTGTGTGTTTGAGAGGGGAACTGGCAGCCGGATTCCCCAAGCGAGTGCGGACCCTCAGTAGTGCATTTCCCATTGTCCGCGAGGACGTGGGTCACGAAAAAGGGGAAGTGAGTGAAGCGAGTGAAACGCACACACGATCGAGAGAAGGCACTCCGGAAGATGGGACAAGGGAGAAGCAAGCCCCTTTCACCCATGAAGCGTTCTCCAGTACCCAGGGACTCCCCATTGGGATTTATGTTGGAGATGTGGAAGTATTATCCTGGGACTGGGAATAAAGATAAGGCCAAGATGATCTATTATTGTGTAAAAGTGTGGGGAGGAAAACAAATTGATGAGGCAGTATGGTGGCCAAAGTTCGGTTCTACTGAGGATTGGATGCAACAAAAATTAAATATTTGGGTAAATAATAAAATCCCATTCAATCAAGAGGAGAGTGAGTATGCAGCAGTCTGAGTTACACGCCCAGGAGGACCGGGAGTCTCAATTTTTAAATTATCAGAAATAGACCCGGAAAGTAAAAAACAAAAACCCCGACAGGAAGAGGATCTTCCTGTAAGACCCCCACCGTATGTCCCACCGCAACCGATGGCTCCCCCACCGCCACAGGCGGAGCCGGAGTTAAATAATCAGGGAGATCGGGGTCTGCAAGAAAGACCAAATGAGCAGGAAGGAAGCCAAGATCAGGGACCCAGAACTAGGAGCCGTGCACGGCAACAAAACTTGTTCCCGTTAAGAGAAGTGCCCATGGGAGGTCCTAATCCACAGATGGGATTTATTTCAGTACCTCTCAGTTCGGGGGATGTGAGAGATTTTAAAAAGGAAATGGGAAAGATTTTAGAAGATCCTCTGGGGGTCGCTGAGCGAGTGGATCAATTTTTAGGACCTAATATCTATACTTGGGATGAACTGCAGTCCATCTTAAATATATTGTTTACCACTGAAGAGAAGAATATGATAAGGACTGCAGGGATGCGCATTTGGGACGCTCAACATGCACAAGGACCCCAGGCAGACATAAAATGGCCCCTGCAGAGGCCTCAGTGGGACCACCAGAACGGAGATCATAGGACGCATATGCAGGATTTGCGCACTATAATTATTCAAGGAATTAGGGAAGCAGTTCCTAGGGGTCAGAATATCAATAGGGCCTTTAATGAGAGACAAAAGAAGGAAGAATCTCCCAATGAGTGGCTGGAAAGATTGCGTAAAAACTTGCAAATGTATTCTGGTTTGGATCCAGACACTCAGTTAGGTCAGGCTTTATTAAAGACTCAGTTTGTTGCTAAGGCCTGGGATGACATACGTAAGAAATTAGAGAAAATTGAAAACTGGCAAGATAGAGGATTAGATGAACTTCTTAGAGAGGCGCAGAAAGTTTATGTCAGGAGGGAGGATGAGAGTCATAAGAGACAAGTTAGGATGATGGTTGCGGCAGTCAGGGAAAGTAGAGAATTGGATAAACAGGAAAGACGGCCATTTCGGGGGAAGCCCCCAAACCGGGAGGGAAATAGAGGAGTGGAAGAAAGAAGAGAAGAAAGGAATTGTTTTTATTGTGGGAGGAAGGGACATCTTAAAAGAAATTGCAGGATTAAGGTGCAGGATGAAAAGATGTTCAAGGAAGATTAGGGATGTCAGGGGCTCAATTTGTACTTGATGGGGACCCAGAAACATCGTGAGCCCTTGATAAAACTAAAAGTGGGTCCCCACCGCGAAGAAATAGAATTTTTGGTAGACTCGGGGGCTGAGAGATCTACCGTACAAAAATTGCCCTCTGGATGTAAACTATCCAGAGAGACAGCCCTGGTTGTAGGAGCTAAGGGAGAACCCTTTAAAGTTGGAATTGTTAAAGATGTAGAGGTAGAAACTAAATTTAAGATAGGGTTAGGGAATCTTTTAGTAGTACCTGAAGCAGAGTTTAATTTATTAGGTCGGGATTTAATAATTGAATTAGGAATAAACTTGGAAGTGGAGAATAAAGAAATAAAAATAAAGCTTTGTCCCCTTAGAGTAGAAGATGAAGAGATGATTAACCCTGAGGTTTGGTATACCCCGGAGACTGTAGGGCGACTAGAGATACCCCCTTTTACGGTAAAAATTAAAAACCCGGAACTTCCAATTAAAATCAAACAATACCCTATTTCACTAGAAGGAAGGAAGGGATTAAAACCAGAAATAGAGAGACTTATAAATCAAGGACTATTAGAACCTTGCATGTCCCCATTTAATACTCCCATCTTGCCGGTAAAGAAGCCTAATGGGACGTATCGATTAGTACATGATTTGCGGGAAATAAATAAAAGAACTATTTCTCGGTTTCCCGTAGTGGCCAATCCCTATACGTTGCTAACTAAATTAGGCCCTGAAAATCTATGGTATAGTGTGATTGATTTAAAGGATGCATTTTGGGCCTGTCCCTTAGATGAAACATGCAGAGATTACTTTGCATTTGAATGGGAGGATCCTGATACTGGGAGAAAACAACAACTGAGGTGGACGGTTTTACCTCAGGGCTTTACTGAGTCCCCCAATTTATTTGGACAAGCACTAGAACACATTTTGCAGGAATACAAGCCTGCTTCAGGTATTACTCTTATTCAATATGTAGATGACTTATTGATTGCGGGGAAAGAGGAAGAACAGGTCAGAAGAGAAAGTATTAAACTCCTTAATTTCTTAGGATTAAAAGGTCTCAAAGTATCAAAGATCAAACTACAATTTGTAGAAGAAGAAGTACGATATTTAGGACATTACATCAACAAAGGAGAAAAGAAAATAGACCCCGAACGTATAAAAGGAATCTTGTCATTACCACCTCCTAAAAATAAAAGGCAAATTAGACAAATCCTAGGTCTAATGGGATATTGTCGGCAATGGATCGAAAACTACAGTAGTAAAGTTAAATTTTTATATCATAAATTGACTCTCGGGGGTTTAATTACTTGGACTCAGCAAGATGAGGAGAACCTTCAGGCATTACGAGAAGATCTGATAAACGCCCCAGTTTTAAGTCTGCCGGATCTGAATCGGCCTTTTTATTTATTTATAAATGTGAGTGATGGCACAGCATATGGGGTCCTGACCCAAGAATGGGCTGGGAAGAAAAAGCCGGTAGGATATTTGTCAAAGTTATTAGATCCCGTAAGCAGAGGATGGCCTACCTGTTTGCAAGTGATCGTAGGATGTGCCTTATTAGTAGAAGAGGCCAGAAAAATCACCTTTAATAGCTGCATAAAAGTGTTGTCCCCTCATAATATCCGGGGTGTGTTGCAGCAGAAAGCTGAGAAATGGATATCAGACTCCCGTCTACTTAAATATGAGGGAATTTTATTGGAAGCTCCGAATTTAACTTTAGAAACAACGAGCCTCCAAAACCCTGCCCAATTTTTATATGGAGGGTCTGAAGAGTCAGAACTAACACATAATTGTCTTCAGACCATTGAAGAACAGACAAAGATTAGACCCGACCTGGAAGAAGAAGAATTAGACGATGGGGAGAGAATCTTCGTAGATGGTTCTTCCAGAGTGATTGAAGGGAAAAGAAAATCAGGATACGCAGTTATAGATGGGAAGACATTGGAGATTCTAGAATCAGGACCATTGAACAGTTCTTGGTCAGCACAAGCTTGTGAACTATATGCTGTCCTACGAGCTCTAAAGAGATTAAAGGGAAAGGTTGGGACAATTTACACGGACTCTAAATATAGTTATGGGGTAATACATACTTTCGGAAAAATCTGGGAAGAAAGGGGATTAATCAACTCACAAGGGAAAGATTTGATTCATCAGGAGTTAATAAAAGCAGTTTTAGTTGCTTTGCGAGGACCTGTAAAGCTAGCTGTAGTACACCTAAAAGGACACCAGAAGGGGGTAGATTACAAAACAAGGGGAAATAATGCGGCAGATCAGGAAGCTAAACAGGCAGCATTACGAGAACTAGTGTTAAAGGAAAAGGGAATGGGGCCCTCAGTACCCGAATTGAAAATTTTTGTACTCACCCCAAAAGAGGAACAGAAACTTGCTCAAATGGGGTGCACTAAAAATAAAGAAGGGAACTGGCATTTACCAGATGGAACAAAAGTATTACCAAAGTCAATAGCTTTTCAGATTCTAGACAATCTACATAAACAGACACATTGGGGTAGCCAAGCCCTAATAGACCATTTTGCGGCTAAATATATGTGTATAGGACTACATGATCTGGCAAAATATATTACTCAGGGATGCCCCACATGCCTAAAAGTTAATAGAGCTGTACGGAGACAAATGCCAATGGGGGGAAGACCCTTAGCAGTGAGACCATTTTCTAAAGTTCAAATCGATTTTACAGAACTCCCCAAAGTAGGGAGGTATAAATATATTCTAGTCATTGTAGACCATCTTACACATTTCGTAGAAGCCTTCCCAACCATCAGGGCCACCGCACAGACAGTAACAAAGGTTTTATTAGAACATATAATCCCCAGATATGGAATAACCGAAGTTATTGATTCGGATCAAGGACCACATTTTACATCTAAAATCATAAAGAATCTGGTGGAAGCCCTGGGAATAAGATGGGAAGAACACACTCCGTGGCATCCACAAAGTTCAGGTCTAGTAGAACGAATGAATGGAGAACTTAAGAAACAATTAACAAAATTAATGCTCGAGACTAAACTCTCATGGATTAAATGTATTCCTTTAGCATTGTTGAATATTAGAGCCCAACCCAGAGCTGACATAGGAATATCTCCCTTTGAAATGTTATATGGAATGCCCTATGATGCAGGAATCCCTATGAACCACCCGGGAATCTCAGATAAAATTACTCACACGTATATTCATAAACTGATGCAGTATCGCCAGGAACTTTGGAAAAAAGGGCAACTAACTCAGAGACCTCCTCTTGATATTACATTACATCAGGTCAAGCCAGGGGATTGGGTTCTCATAAAAACGTGGAAAGAGACCACTCTACAACCTCGCTGGGAAGGACCGTACCTGGTGCTTTTGACCACCAACACAGCTATCCGAACTGCTGAGAAGGGATGGACTCATGCCAGCCGTATTAAAGGACCAGTGAGCAATAGAGAGTGGATGGTCACTAGTCCTGCGGGAGACTTGAAGGTTAAATTGTCCAAGAGACCACGGCAATAATAATGGACATTAAAATTTCAGAGTTTAATGAACAAGAGCAACCAAAATAGAACTTTTGTAATTAAACACCTGTCTAAGGCACTTAAATTTAATGAGCAAGGAAACATTTATAACAAAGATGTGGGTGTAACATGCACCGATATTAGTTGTGGGGGAAATTGCTATCCATTTGTTTGTTTTATTTGTTTAGTTTGTAAGGAAAAGTGGTGGACCCATTGCAGAAACGGACATCCCCCTCGAGGAGTGTGCCGACCGTGCTGGACATTCCAGCGAGAATTAACTGATTGGGTATTAGCTCAAAGAGTCAAAACAGGAGACCTAGAAAAAGGGTCGGCCGGGTGGTGGAATATATTTACAAAGGGGGTAAATCCGGACCTATACTGTTATCACCCGAACGAGCCTCGACCCTTTGTGGCCCGGCTAGTGGCAGGACTGTGTCGCCGAAGGGTGGCATCAGCGAGCTGCAAAGCCCCGGAGGTGAAGAATTGTAATTGGCAGTCTTATAGACTGAGGCTCACACAGACAGGGAGACAGTTCCCTCCTGAAGAATTCTCTTGCTGCCGAGAAGATGGTTTACCCCGTGACTCGAAGCAACCGAGTCGACGGGCGAGGCAGAGGGGAAGTAAACAGTGGAGGGAATTCTCCGGTTGTCAATGGGATCACAATATTATGGTCCAGGAGATGCCCCAAGAGTGGGAATAACTTCTCTAAGAGGTGGGATCCCCATTACTGGAATGGGAAAGCCATGGGTCTTTTGTTATCCTGGATATTGTTTTGGAATTTATTGGGAGTTTATGGGAATGATAGAGTTACGCATGAACCCTTTGAGTGGTCCCTAATTAGGGAGGAAGAGCAGAGAGTAATTCAATCGGTAATCAGTTCAGGGGCGCCCACTTTCGAATGCCGGCTTTTTGAGTTACTTTCAATAGATCAGCCAAGTCAGTTTCTTGAGTTAGTTGCAAAAGGTCCACCAAGACGACCAATCTATATATGCCCAGCTTCGAATCCTGGGAAAGGATATTGCAATTATCCCGGAGAATTCTATTGTGGATATTGGGGTTGTGAGACCCTGGCATTAGGATTTACACCCGGAGGGGGCCCAGATCCATATATTTCTGTAAAGTGGCTACCCTGCACGGAGGAGGGCATTTGTGATAGGTTAGGAATTACAGTGGAATCTCAAACATTGGCAGACCTCGGTTGGTTTATTGGGAAGACATGGGGAATACGAGTGTGGGAACCTGGAAAAGATCGAGGAGGACACTTTCTTATAAAGAAAGAAAGGATTCCTCATAATTTACCAGAGGCAATAGGACCCAATGAACCCTTGAAAAACATAATCGAAGGAGAAACCGAGAAGAGAAAGCCTGCATCTAGCGGTAATACCACCTATAGTATATCTAAAGAAAAAGATATCATGATGCCACCCACAGAACATTCACCCCCTGAAGCATATGATACTTTTTGGAAGATTATGCAAGCTAGCTTTAATGTTTTAAATCAAACCCATCCTGAATTAACTAAAGAATGCTGGCTATGTTATGACATTCGTCCTCCATTTTATGAAGCAATAGGGTCAGTAGCTAATATAAGAAGGAGGAACGGAACTAATCCCAGAGAGTGTTTATGGAATCGGGAAAAAGGAACCCCGGGGATTACAATAACGCAAGTTACCGGACAGGGGTTATGTATAGGAGCTATCCCTCCAGAGCAAAAGTACTTGTGTAATAAAACTATAAAAATACAGAAGAAGGAGGTCGCTAATTGGTTAAGGCCAGCTTATAATAATAAATGGATATGCTCCAAGTTAGGGGTAACACCATGCTTGTCCACCACAGTATTCGATGAAAAATCTGAATACTGTATACAAGTAATCATTGTCCCTCGAATTATATACCATCCCAAAGAATATGTACTAGACCATCACGAGGCAGAAAAACATCATTTAGTAAAAAGAGAACCATTTACAGCACTTACGATTGCATTACTGTTAACAATAGGAGGAGCTGGAGCAGGAACAGGTATAGCTTCTCTAGTATCCCAAGGAGCTGGACTAACAACATTGAGAAAATCAGTGGACGAAGATTTGCTAAAAATAGAAAGAGCTATTGATGCTCTTACCAAATCAGTACGGTCTTTATCAGAAGTAGTCCTACAAAATAGGAGAGGATTAGACCTTCTGTTAATACAACAGGGAGGATTATGTATAGCCTTGAAGGAACAATGTTGTACCTATGTGGATTCGACAGGGGTGGCAGTAGACACTATGGCTGAGCTTAGGAAGCAACTTGAGCAAAGGGAACGCGAAAGAGAATCTCACCAGAGTTGGTATCACAAATGGTTCAATCAGTCTCCCTGGCTTACCACCCTTCTGTCAACAATAGCTGGACCAGTGCTTATATTTGTTCTAGCATTAACTCTTGGTCCCTGCATCTTTAATAAAATAATAGCTATTGTTAGAAAAAGACTAGAAGCAGCTCATCTGATGTTAATACAGGCAAAATATGAACCCATCAACCTAGGCCCGGATGAAGAAGAGTTAGAATGGAGTAGACAAGAACTAAAAAGGTTTAATGAACAAAGCAAAGAATTGTCCTAGATAAAAAGGGGGGGGACTGTTATGAGTTATGTTTGTTCATTAACTGGGATTAATTGGGATGATGTTCGTCAGTTAATCAGGATGTGGTTGGTTGGTTTTTTTTCTTTTTTTTTGCTCTCTTTTCCTTCGCAAGCTAATGTGGAAAGCTTTTCGCAAGTTGTGGTCGGGGTTGTTTTCGTACAGACCAGGCGCGGGACTTTCCAGGAAGAAGAATAGAAGTGAAGCAAGATGTTTCAACAACAACCCCGAAGCATGCGCAAAAGGCTCGTGAACATCTTAAAAAGACTGACTGAAACCTCAGTATGCGCGGCAGTTGGCAGGATAGAAAAACCCCCTGTCGCCCAGCGCTGCATTGCCTCCTTGTTTTGCTGCAATGATTAATAAAATTTGTTAATTAGCTGCTAATTTGACTCTTATTAATCAATATAATCAATAACACCAGATGTGTTTTAAAAAGTCATGATGTACTTGACCTTTGAAGGAAGACATTAGTTTGAAGTATTTATTTTCAATCTCAACCTAGAACCTTGTTGTTTAGTGTTCAGATGCGAAAACACAATATGCAATATTTTTTTCTAGAGGGCTCTAGAAGCTATGTTAGAAAGTATTTGTTTCATCTGCAAGTGCATAAAACATAACCCTAATGGGACCATCAAGTGCAGTCAGGTTATGCCACAGTTTATTTTAAGCTGTACTTGTTGACAAACTGTACTTTTTGACAAATAATTTGTTGTAACAGTCCAGCTGCACTTCATGAAGGTAATCCAATATTGCTGGGCCTCCAGATGCATTCTCCTGTCTTTCAGAAGGGTGGTGTAATTATCATGCTGGATAGAGCTCAGGTGATTATTGAAGTGGAACATGGGTGGGTCTCTTCTACTCAAAATAGAAAGGGAGTGGGTGTTTGAGAGTTATGCAAGCTAGCAAGAGGCACAGCCATCTGCAGCTGCTCCAGGAGGAAGAGAGGAAAGGGGGAGCGTGTATTAACCTGGAGCTGCTATTTACCTGGCCTTCAGGCTGATAACTGTTGCTGTAGACCAAAGGCCAAGTGTAGCGCAAGCTACAAGCAGGGGTGAGGAATGGAGAGGCCAGACACACCCTTCTGTATTGGATGTGTTTTCTGTATGGAAGAGCCAAGATCAAGCAACAGAGGCCCAACTTGACTCCTCATCAGATGGTAACAAAGAGACAGGCTTATTCCTTTTCTAGGGAAGGCGAAGGAGCAAAAGGATTGTAAACTGTATTTGTTACATCCTCTCACTCCTTACTCTGTGCTAAGGCCGGCTTAGGAAACCCTACCTGTTCAGATACTCAGATTCCTCTCTGAACACCTAAATGTTTTATCTAGAGAAGACTTATCTCCTGAAGTTTCATGCATCAGTAAGAGAAAATCTAGCAGACTTTTATTTGTACTCACCGTGAGTTATAATGCAAGTTAAAAGAAAAATGGATTCCCTTTTAAAAAATGAGCATGTGAAGTTAGACCAGTGAGTTACAATCTGGAAATTAAGATGGAAAATTAGGTTAAAAATTTGAGATCTGTGTAAGTATCTGATTTAAATAGGCAGAACTGTGATTTATATCACTCAATACTAAGCGACCTCCCCAGAAGGAGATCATCTTAAAGCATACAAAAACTAAGTTGCCAACAGTATACTTCTTTTACACTTACACTGCTGTTATAGGACCTCAAAAATAAATGTGAAACAACAGATGATTGACCATAAATAACTGGGAACTAAGAAAGCAAAGAGGCATTTTGATCAGACAGGTATGCATTTCTAATTTAAATCAGTTACCCAGGATGGGACAGCAGTTAACAAATACAAGACTGCAAAAAAAAAACAAACCAAAAAAACCCAACAAAACCAAACCAAAAACCAACTTGGTCATCCTTCTCCCATGATGGTTTCATGACCCATTTATGACTTTATGTTTATCAGTTTTTTTTAGCAAAGTTCCACTCTTACTGGTTTTCAAAAGAGAATATGGACTCACACAGCTTGCACCTTATTATGGCTTTCTGAAATTTGAAAAAGGCACAAAAAACATGTTGCTAGGTTTTTAACAGCCTTGAAACACAAAGACTTTTTTTCCCCAACAGTGATTGTCCAGGATAAAATACCACTTCTTTAAAGAAATATTGTACTATATACCATGAGGTTGCAGGGAGCTCCAAATTTCTTTGGCTCACCTAAAACTGCTAATAAACTTGAGAATTGCTTGTCAGTCTTTATGGCTCTGGATGCAAACTATTTAAGCAATATGCCACTGACCTTATGCCCTACAAGGTAACCGTCTGATCCCAGCGCAAATACTTAAGGTTTCTCATCCTTCAAGTTTATCATAGCAGGAAATATGTTTCTGTTTGTGAAACCAAGGCAATGATAAAACAGTGCTTCTACTTAAAATTAATTTAACATTTAATATTTTTTATTCAGTCCCCTCTTTCCTTTCTAGTTCAGAGGGTGAGATAACACATTATTAGTTACAGGCATGTCTGAAACTGCAGAGACTGTTCTGGAAGTTAGTTCATCACCACTGTCTCAGGCAGGTGATTTTCTCCAGAGAGAAACTAAATCACATTCATACACATCCCTGCAATGCACAAATGTCCAAATGAGACCAGACAGATTCTTGAAGAGAAATTCTCCCTTATGCTAGAACAAGGTCCATTGCCCATTTAAATTAAATTTAGTTCTAAAAATAGGATTTAAGGGAGATTTAAATAATTGAAGAAAGATTTTCAGCACAGCACAGAAATTTATATTTCTCCCTCACACTGATCTCACCACAATCATTACATTAATCTCCAGGGACACCATTTTCTCAGCTTATGTCCTGTTCTTCTTTGAGAACATTTCTACAATTTACATAAACATTAACCATAGTTTTAGAATAAAATGCATTTTAAAGTAGGTCCTGTCATGTAGCAAAGCAACTATTATTTCACATGTAAAATGTACTAGCATCAGCATTTTTATCTGCATGCTCAGAAATTATGATCATTTTAAATCCATTATAAAATATGATTATTTTAATTGAATATTGCAAGTGTGGAACAGCAATATTCCTGCATTATTTTGCACCAATGGGAAACCTTGAGCTGTGTTGCTATAGCCTAAATAACAGCAAACTGATGGAAGTAGCAATGATAAGAAGCAGAATGTTTTTTCTTTTAGGACTCATAACATAACTTCAAAAATAAAGGGAATTGTTTTTAGTATGAAACCAGCAAATAGACTCACAAATAGAAACTAGTAAGCAGAAGAAAAATTGCAGATTCCAGGTCAGATTTTGAAGTTTCATTTCCCAATTAAACAATAGGATTTTTTCACTAGGAAAAATGATCTGTTACAAGAAACAATGCAACAAGTGATGTTTTAATTTAGTCTTGTAAAACAAGTCTTTTCTTCCAAATATTAGAATCTGAAAAGCTGTAAACTTGTCAGGGAGGTGTTCAAAATTTCACAAGCAAAACTGGCTGAGGCATTGTACTTTTTAAAACATTTTGACAGATTATGTCATTACCCAGCTCCAGAGAAGGTAAGGCAGTAACTAAAGGCAGAATTATTTTCTTCTGCATTACTGTTTGTTTTGACTTTTTTCTCTTGTAGATGAATCTACTTGTTTTCTGTGACTGTTAAACCAGGTAATTTTTTAAACACTTACTTTAACAAGAGATGATGAGTGTTCTTTGGTTATTGGTTATTTCTTAATCTTCTTTCCTTGAATTCTGCTGAAATCTTACTCTGGAAGGGCTTATTTGATGGCAAAATCTAATAATGACACTCTGTGCCTCTCTGGTCACATCCACCCAGATTTCACCATTATCAAAACACCAGTCCTGGGAAGCAGCTGATATGATCTATATTAATTTTACTGAGAGAGAAAACAAGACATAATGAAAGTGTCTGGAAAAGCTTCCTGTGAATTTTGTAGCAATGCCAGGACCTGAACTCAAATTGTGGTGTGATTTGATTCCTAAGCCAGTGGTTTCCAAACTGCAGCTAGGAACTCATTGCACAATTGTGGTCAAGATTCTACAGATAATACACAAAACTGCCTTTACAGTGTTTTCAGTTGGAGAAATTGATTGTAAAGAGACTGTGAAAAGTTACACTCCCTTGATCTGAAATATTTGGAAAGAACCACATTTTCCTTTGAGTATGAAAAAATATAGTCAGAAGGCATGTATCTTTAATTGCTAAATAAGTTTGAGCCTTCATACATCTGTATTTTTCTCTTCAGAGAAGTATGAATGAAAAGTGCCATCATAACAAGTTGTGTTAAATGCTTACACCAACATTTGTATGTATATCCTAAAACAGAAAAAGGAGAGAAAATACTTACTCCAAGAAAAAAATATGTAGTTGCAGTACAGGAAAAGAACATTTACTCCAAGAAATATGGTAAAGTTCCATGCACTATGTAGGACCCAGGAAGGATGCATAGTTACTTCAGGTACCTTCTAAGTCCATTTAAAGAGAAGGGAATACTGCCTGGTTGTCTTAAAGGCATACTTAAATCCTCTTGTGCTGTGGCTACTGCATCCATTTTTCCAGGACACGTTCTCCTCTCCTGCTCTCAGTGTCTTGTCCAGGCAGATTTTTGGTAAAAGCAGTTCATGCCTGTGGTTTTTAACCCCTGAGGAAGAAGGAGCCAGCGTGTGGGAGGGAGAGCAGCAGTACCTGTGCCAGCACAGCAGGAGAAGCTGAGCAGGCAGCAACTGGCTTCTGGACAGAGACCTTAGGCTGGGGTGAAAAGGCAAACGAAGGTGGCCATCTTAGGATGAGGAATGCAGGGAGACATGTGAAAGGAATGGGATCATCCAGAGTGGGAGAAATAGAATTTTTTTTCTTCTTGCAGCCATATAATTCTGAGTTGGGATGCACTGGGAGTCTCAGGACAAGCCAGGACTGAAGCAGATGGGGCTGGGATCTGCATGTTACATGAGGGATGGGGTTACACTGGAACAGCTCCACTCTATTCACTCACACAACTAGGCGTCCTAAGGTTTGTGGGCCAGAGACTTGAGAAAATACCCATTAAAGCCACAAGGCCAGGCACCACCTTAATTCCCTTTTTTGATACTGGAGCCTTCTGTCACCAGGAGACATATCAGAAGGAGCCACAAGGTAATTGCTGCACCAGGTAACAGCCACTGAGCACACAGAGGGTATTTTTCTGGCTGTTTGCCATGCTGTGAATGGACCCTGAGGACTCAGAAGAGATGTTGAGGGCCACTAGAGAGCTTGTGGGGCAGCTCTGTTTTGGCAGCTGGAGCTGTTCACAGCTCTGTGGTACGAGGGTGGGCGGGGGCCTGGGTGCTGCACTGCACGTTTGGGCTGGGGTTAGCACCACACCAAACCCAGGCGCTGCTTTGACCACTGCAGCACCACACCTTTGCTCCAGCTGAGCTCTGGCAATTGAATAGAAGAAACACATTCTCTTGCTAGTAACTTTAACCAGCTGGCTTTGTCTAGAGGTACATTATTGCTACCATTTTCCTCTCCTTTAAACACTTTTTTAGTGAAATATCCAACACAGTGAAGTTAGCGTAGTTAAAAAAAAAGTGCTCGCCTTCTTTTCTGTTGTGTTATTCTGAAAGACAAGATGTCTGAATAGTTTATTTCTGCATCCACTGGTCATTTAGAGTCCTTTTATTGCCCACCTTTACAACAGCCAGTTGAATCTTCAAAGCACTGTTTGGTATATGAACAAGGTATAGCTTGTTCTCTCATCACGTGTCCTCCATCCCAAATAACTTGAAATTGAGACAGTTTGAACAAAGACTTTGATAGAGTAAGACTTTACTTAGTCACTGCAGTTCCTACCTGCATTTATACATACATGTATGCATATACACACACACACATACACATATATATTATACACATACATATATATATATATGTATATATATATGGAGAATAGAAGAAAAACAAGCCATTCTAAAACCAGAATATACCTAGATTAATTTATTCCTGTGTAGTTTTGCTGTATTTCTTAACATCTGCTCCCCACAGTGGATGACAAGTGCTGGGAATATTTTTTTTGTGTTGAGAAGAGAATGTTTACTAATGATTAGTATTCTGGCAGCCATGCTTACTACAGCAATCCTGTATATGCTGTTAACAGTGACCCACCTGTAGGCCTGTGTGCCTCCTTCATAAAGATATTCTGAGACTGTCCTGCATTATTCATCATTGCAACCATTCAGACTTCAGAAACATATCTGGTCATCAGTAATAATGCTGCTTTCCTTAAGGCAAAACAAAGCTAGGCTGTCCTCAGTCTTCCTGTCCTCAACCTGTCCCCTCCTTCTTGCTTTTGCTCACTCTGCTTCCCAAGTTTACCAGTTGAATCATTTATCTGTTACAAGGCTCTCTGGAGAGACCTGCGCAAAAATCAAAATCAGCTTTCTTTATAAAATGTAACTCCTCAGGAGAGCCCCTTTTTAAAGTCCACAATTATCATGGCTGGACAGTAACCCACTCTGTAACATGTTTTTCAATAGAGTCCATAATAATTATATATATATATATTTATAAAGCCTCTGAAATTAACCCTAAATTGCCTCCATCCCACCACTCTGTACAATATGAATTATACTTCTAGGAGACACGAACTGAACTGCTTGGTTACAGAACAGAGGGGATATTTTTAAAGCAAAGCAGTCTTTAGCCCCACAGTTATATCCCTAGCCAACACACTGAATTTTTTAGTAAAGATTTAATCCCGGTCCTGTAGCATGCCACACATTCTCAACTCTGAATGACCTGAGTGTATGGAACGAAAATGTCAGGAGGTTTTAGCGCCTGCTGCAGTGAGACTCGCAGGATTAACAAAACTTGCCGGCATCAGCCAGCTGCAGCTTAGCCCCTTTCCACTTCAGCAGTTTCCCACGAGAGGGCAATGTCATCCCTGTTTTCCATCCTTCTGGAGAACGCTCCACAGCTTCGTCAGCCTGCACATTGCCCCCTCTGCTGACCGGTCCACGCTCAGTTAGCTGCGTTGTTCTTATATAAATGGATCTATTTAACATTGTGATTATTGGTCTTCAATAACTGCTCTACCATTTGCTGGCAAAGGAAATACTAGTAACTGCGAGACTGTTGTCAAAGGCACTGTAAGCTCCAAAATGATTTATCATTATGCGAGCCCTGAACTTGTGTGCTCCTTTGAAATATTATAATTTACTTTCTACAGTGATTTATAAGAGGAAAGCAGCTTCAGACATTAGTGTTGGCTGGCTATCCTTAAACAATGCAATACAATTATCAAGCAGATGAGCAGGAGTTGTTTTCTTGTGTAATAGTTACTGATGGGGAGCTGTAGGGGAAAAAAGTTGTGAGGAAGAAGTGGAGCATTACTGTTCAGTAGACATCATCAGTCCCAAAGCTGTCCTGTAAACCAACCTCATGTTTCAATAATCTGCTATGAGAGCTCTTCATATATCAGGAACAAACTATGTGTTTGCTGTTTCGAACCCAAGGTGAGTCAGTCATGCTCTACCCCTTCCCCCTGTAACTGTTAAAAAGGTGCAGCTTTTATAGCTGGTTTTTATTCTTTTTGCCTTTACAGGCAGAAAGCACAAACTAGCAACACCCTCCATCCCAGTGATACCGGTTGTTTTGCCATTTGGCCTGTCAGCAGTACAAGCACAACATTGCAACATCCAACTCCTCCACATCATTCTCTCTTCACCACAGCGGCAGGAAAGATAAATGGCATTCCAGAAGAAACATCTCAGCAGAAATCCATGCCAGTGCTACATCTCTGCGTCTCACAGGAAGCCTTTAATATCTTTCTGGATTGAGTCTACGTGAATTGCCCAAGTGAGTGTGCTGTGTCCAGGGCTAGGTATCAGAGCTTCCTGGCTCCAGACCTTCTGTTTTGACACAACTCTTTCAAAAGGTGACTGTAGACACTGGTAAGTTTTCCGAACTGGTGAAGCTTACACAAATGCTTTTGTTTCCTCAAAGCATGCATGCTGCAAGTTTCAAACCCCTAGTACTAAGGGGGTGGGAAAACCATTCCCGTTGGAGAAACAGCATTCTCTTTTTTCTAATTGAGTTATACCTTTTATTAATACCCAAAACCACCTGTCCAAAGCAGAGAAAACACTAAAATTGGACTATTTTATTTTCCTCTGAGGTACATTTTCAATTTGATATTTCAGGGGTTAGATGATGTTTTGAAAATGCTCCCAAAGATGCCTTTTCTGCATTCCTCCTGCCACTGTGGATCATGTTCATTCAGTGAAGTCTTGGCTGGTGTGATTATTCATGTGCTGCAGTGGTGATGCTCTCTGGGGCATTCAGTTGCTGCTGGAGATGTGCGATGGAAAAGGAACTCTGCTGCCTACTGTGAGCAATAAATACACTGTGGACTCTTTCAGCAGATTTGTGGTTTCCATTGTCTGAACATCCTTCCAGACTCATCCAGAGTCTCTTCTGCTACCTGAATGGTGTGAAAGGATTAGAAGAGAATCATAAACATCCACACAGTTCATGTTACAATTGCCATTCATCTCCTTTCTTGAGATGATTTGTTAATTTAGAGATTATTTGTTAGTTTAATTCTCCAATATAATAAAAGAGACTGAACACATTTACAGAAACATTTTTTTTCTCCTTTTTCCCCCTTTGTTTAGTGGGGATTTTTTGTTTGTTTGGGATTTTTTGGTTTTGTTTGTTTGTTTGTTGTTTGTTTTTGTTACTCATTTTGGGGGGGTTGTGTGTGGGGTTTTTTTGGTTTTTTCCTTTTTCTGTTTCTTCTGGTTTGGTTTGGGGTTTCTGTTTGTTTTTTTTTTTGTTTTGGTTTGTTTGTTTGTTTGTTGGTGTTTTGGTTTTTTGGGTTCTGTTTTTTTGGGGCTTTTTTTTGAGTGTTACATGTATTTAGAAAATGCAAAGGCTATTTTTTGCCACTTAAGTGCAGCTCCTCAGTTGCTTATTAGTTTAATATTTTGTCTAGGTACAGCCTTAAAATTGTGGCAGTTAAATGTGATTCTAAGTGAACAAGCTAAACAGTCTCTCAGCAGTTACACCTATGGAATACAGCCAAACTGAGTACAAACTGAGCTTGCACTGCATGGCACACAGCTGTGCAGCTGCAGGGCACCTTTGGCACAAATGCTATCCTCTGTTCACTGACCCTCACATCTCGCATTTGGAGTAAGCTTGATGGGAAGGAATAAGGATCACATTTCAAAGCTTTCTCAGTCCACATGAAATAAACCATGTCTCTAACACAGCTATCTTACTGTCCCTTGCAGTCTTGAAACTTTAACTGTTAAGTGCATGTTTGGGGATTAAAGCATGTTGTTTCCACAGAGCATGTACTCTAGTTTTTGGGGCCCTGGTTCAGAGGTTTGGGATGTGTGATATATTGGGAACTGGTTTTCTTTTGCACATTTTAATTGTGCAAAATCTGTTTTAATAAATGTAGATTGCATTGCCTGTGTCATAAAAATATAAACTATGTCATATGTGATGACGAGAGCGTCTCAGCTAAATTTGGCAAGTCATACTACTGTAAAAATATTTGAATAAGGTAACTGAACAGTCCAAATAGTGATATTGTGGTTTTGTTGAATGATTTTTAAACTGCTGCCATTTTTCTAGACTATATGGGTGTGCTTTGGAACAGAACCTTTTGAAATGAGCCCTAAATGTACTTTGGAAAATAAGGCAGTTGGAATCAAGTGATATTTATTTTTTAATTGGATCCTGGGATTATTAACCTCTTGGTTACTGGGAAAGAAATCTAGATAAAAATGACACGCTGCACTATTATTTGCAGTCAGCTGATAGAAACTGACATGTTTTCATTTTATCTTTCATGGATTTCAGCAGAGAAATTCTAATGTGCAGGTTTTTCTTTTCTTTAAACAGAGAACCTGGGAAATAGTTTGAAAATTATGATTTTAAAAGAGGTATATACATCAAAATGACAAATGCATTTGATAGGTCTGAAAATACTGTACATTGTTATAGTTCTACATTTCTGAAGTCTCTGAATTTTATTTTTGTTCCTTTTAATTACATCAGTATTTCTCTGAGGATTTAAAAGAGAAAATTCATGCACAGAATGAGAGAACATGACAGAAGTTTTGTTTCTTCAGCACATTTGCAGTAAAAAGCCCCAAAAGATCTGTAAAACAGATCACTTAGTCTGCAGTGATAAGCTGCTGATTGTTACTTGTGCAATGATCCCTACAAATTGTGCCAATATCAAAATTCAAAAGCAACATACCAAAAGATTAAAGCCTTGTGAAAATGTCATAACTCACAGTATTCCTATTGTGACAAGGGAGACAAGTCTCTTTCCTGCCAAACCTCAGCCCTGCCTGTCTCTTGTTTATCATGTCAGCTCCTAAAGCATCACCAATGATTCCTTCCCATTTTTTTTTACCCAAAACCCACGTCCTCTCCTTACAGTGGGCGGGTTTGGCTGTGCTACAGGATATGTTCATGATGCTCTTTGCTATTCATAACTGGTAAATGGTTGCCTCTGGAGTGATGCAGAAGACATGTCAGTGTCTGGGAGCTGGAACTGTGTGAGTTGGCATATTCCCTTTCTACTGGGTGTCAGATGAAAAATGTGGCAGCTGTAATCCTCAAAATGGTAAGCCACAGCACACCACTTGGCAAAAGTGGGTAGAGCACAACAGACAGTGCCTATTAGTTCAAATTAGAAAGCAATTTTCAATTATTTGTTGTATTGACAATAAAAAAGAAGGTGCTTGGTCATCAGAGGAATGGTCTTCTGCCATGTGTTCCAGATGTTTCACGGTGGTGGCTTGGCCCCAATGAGTTTCTACCATTTGCTGGAGCATTACTTGAACGATGAGTACAGGCTGCTTTGTTTTCTACCTGGTGAATGCTTCTTCTGGAGAAGTGTAACAGAGCAATTCCCCTACAGAGAAACCAGAACTTGACAAATGAAGGGTGGGAGCAGGCATCAGGTTCCTGAGGAAAAGAAAGCCCACCCAGCAACATTAACCATGGTAAAGGAGCTCTGGGCTTTAGGGCTTTTTTGATGAGGACATCCATGCAGTAGGGTTAGCATCCAGGAACCCCTCATCATGCAAGGTGTAGGACAATTCTTTAAAAAAAGCAGAGTTTGGGAGAGGACAATTTTTTGCAGTGTTTTGTGCACAAGGATCACTTCTCTGATTAGAGCTTGCATCAGCAAATGCAATATGATGAGCCATCCAAAGTTCATTGCCAGCCTGTGGAAAACAGATCAGATGTATTACATTTAACAGATAAAATCACCAGTTGATTGTGATCAGGGTGACTAATCAGAGTACCTTAACAAGGAAAATGGCCTGCAAGATGAAGCCTCCACATTCTCATGGAGATTTGTTATTTTTGTGATCTGTGCTGTGCAAGCTCTTAAAATATATAGTGTGAATACAAGAAAGCTGTGTCATGACCTTTACTTATAGCAATAAAGTGTTGTTTTTCTTTCTTGGGGATTTTTTACAGAAAGCACTGGGTTCATCATCCTGTATATTCTGCAGTGTGTGTGGCACTCTCAGGTTTAAAAGCTATGGCTGAAGTGGGATGAAAACAGAAAACTGTTTCTGTTTTGTATTTTATACATATATATATATATATAAATATATATATATATAAAAATATATAGAGTCTGTCCCATGACTGAAGAGACAGTGAGGGTCATTGTCTCCTAAGGGAAAGCTGCACAAACCAGCGATGGGGGAGAGATACTCAAAGTCATACTCGTTTATTTTGTTTCCAGTTTCTGAAATTAATTTGCTCTGTGACCTTGATCAAACCTTAGAGCTGCTGTTTACCATTAATCAAAACCAGACAATGTTCTTTTAATTGAAAAACACTTTTAAATGAGAGGATACCGAAATCCATGGAAACCATCTTAGAAATCAAAGATGGCCAGTTGTGCACAGATAGGGTACTGTAGATGTAGGCCTTACCATTCCCCATAGTTTAACACAACTAAGACTACAATAGTGTTGTGAGGAGTTTCCTTCTTTTTGTTTCCCAGATTTTAACCCCTTGTCTCTCCCCCAGAACTTTTTGAAGCTTCTGGCATAGATGTGGCATAGTACCACAATTTAAAATTAAAACAAGGAAGTTACAATAAACCGCCCCAGTTTCAAAACACAGGCAGTAAGATCTGGACTCCATTGCCTTCTCTGCAACTGGAAACTCATGAGGATGAGTCTGGGCAGTAAACATTTTCTTAGAGATGGATTCTCTAGACAGCCACAGCCATGCTGTGTGATCCCAACATTTATAAATATGATTTTCTTGCTGCGAAGTAGAGAGAGGGCTCTGTGCTCTACTCTTGTTCCTTGGTTCCTGTGAAAGTTACTCTCTGCGGCAAGGGGATGGTCTGGCTGCTCATGGCAGGACACCACACTGACACCACACTTCCCGTTCTGCTTTCATTGACTCAGATGGTCAGGTGCTGGTAGAAGCCCCCTGGACTGCCAGCCACAGCAAGGACAGACTTGTCCAGTCAATGATTTATCTGCTGCATGGAGAGGTGACAAGGGATCAGGCCCTCTCCTGCAGCTGATTTGAACTTTGACAGCTGCCAGTAAATGTCTGTGTTGTGTCCAGAGGATCTCATGATGCCTTAGGTTCTGTCAGAGCCTGTGCATACAGAATGAACAGGGATGAACTCCCCCCATACTGTGCAAGCAGGCTTAAGTATTCTCTGGGTAGCTGTAAAGAAGCTTGCACCACGTTCACAGGATCAACCTTCTCACTTCTACTTACCTGACATCTAAGCCATTTCATTTTATTCTTTTCTGAATTCCAGCAAAGTGAATACTCTCTAAAAGAGAAATCTGTGGCTCAGTAAAGTACAGAGTCTGAAGTAACACACTTCTGTTTTTTCTTTCTGCCCGATCACAGGTTGCAAAGCTTTCTTCCTTTATGTAAAGTCTGTTGGAGCAGCTATTCTGCTCCACTGTCATCTTCCCCCTTCCCTTATCCAGGTTACAGTTTTCTACTATCAGTCCCTCCCTGGGTAAGGGCAGCCTGGTCTGTATTGTGGAAGATAGTGTGGAGCTGCACATACAATCTTCCCCTAGAAACTCTCAGAGAACTGAAAAACCAGCATCCTTAAGGAAGGTATGATTTCAGACCATCTCCACATCTCCACAGGAGTCCAACTGGTACTGACATGAAGAAAGCAAAGGAATTTTTCTTCCTTGCTCCAGGCTAGGCACCATATGGTATTGTTGTAGGAGAAAAATTGGGTAAAATGTTATTTCTTGCTGTTTTTTAAGGGAGAATGAAAGGATTATTTCAATTGTGATGCTTGATATTGCAACCATTCTTTTCTTTTAAGTGCATTATTATCATATATTGATATGTGTTTTTCTTTTCCAACCCAATGGCAAGATGTGGACCACGCTTTCAAGGAATGTAGTCTAACTACAAGAAATGTGGCATATACATTGAACAGCCTTCTGAGGGAAAGCTTTAGGCTTGTGGCACAATCAGGATCAAGAGATTAGCTGGCAGCCTTTTCATTTGCAATGTGTTTTACCTCAATATCAAGTAAAGAATAAGAATGAGCTACTGTAAATAACACTAGAATAGTAATTTTTTCCCTAATGCTCTGGGTGTGTAACAGCACACTAAATGGCAGCTGCTGTTTGAAAGAGTCTGAAGAACTCACTAATCATTTATATTTCCAAGACACTGCCTCTACCATACAGACTATGATTCAATAATTTTCTTCAAACTGTGACTCTTGAGAGAGACAAGTGTCAGAAAGGCAAGTGGTACTGGGCTGGACATGTCTTAGTTGAATGGCCAGATGATGGTGCTCTCAAAGTGTCCCAAGTCTCTAAACCTTTATGGTTCACCTCTTAGGAAGAGACATTGTATTGAGATTCACTAGCTGAAAGCCTTAGTCCTTGAAAATTCAGGTAATTCTGAGAAAAATAAAAGTCATGACTAAACCCATGCAAACTTTAGTGATTTTCAAGGATTGTTGGCAACGCTAAATGTAAGGTTTGTGTACTTACAGCCCACTTCATGTTTTGCAAGACTCACAGCTGGCAAATAACTTATGTCCAGTATTTGTGTTGTTTTTAGAACTGTACAAAATGTTCCATGCTTAGACAATTCTTCTCAAAGCAGGCACAAATTGAACAAGAAAATCACATCTCAAGTGGTATATTTGGGTCTCAGAGTACTCTTGTTTAAAAAAAAAAACATGTAAAGCAATAGTGACTCAGGGCTTTGCATAGGTCACAGTGAATCAGTGATTCAGCTGAGATAAGATGATTGACTCCCCTTTCCCTTTTTTTACCCCATCTATTAGATCCCCCTGCCAGTATAAACAGTCTGCATAACTTGGTAAGGAGGTTAAAATGTCAGGTCGGGTTCATTTGAAATTGCTTGAGCCACTTGTGGAATGTAAACTCTATGATCAAGTTGGTATTTAACCACAAATCTTCAAACAGTTCAGTACTGAGACAAAAACTGATTGCATAGCAAGCTATGTCTGCCTGATAGATACAGGCCAACAGTGTAGGTGGGTCTTATCTTCTGTTGGAACTTCTAAAGTGATTTACTATCTCCATATAACAGATGTGTTTCATTCTCATTAAAAAAGTTAAATCCTAGTGGCTACATCAGGATTAGCTAACACCCAGCCCTGCTAAACAGGACTTGCCAGAGTACATAAAAATAAAACTACTTAATCAGCTATTAAGAATGATGAAGAAGCAGTCATGATGTTTCTGCAATTTAGCATAATAATGAAGCAATATTCTGTAATAAGATAAGGGGACACAGGGCATGCCCTACTCTGAGTGGAAGGAATAACTGCACTATGTGCAAGCATTACAAATCAATACAGCTTGACTTCAGATAAGTCAGAGTGGCATTGACTTCAGTGCACATTTACTCCACCAGGCATAATCTATCTCCAGATAAGTTTGTTGCAAAAGTAAGAACTAAATGCCTTAATTTTTGCCCCTTTTATTTGCATTTCTTTCAATAATTTGCATTACTTTCTTTCAGGCAAAAAACCATGGAAATCTATATTAAGAACTAGCCTCTGCCATCAAGCCCCCAATTTGAGAGGCAACAGAGAAGCTGGAAAAGGAACTCTACTTGATTCTGTGTTACTTCTGAGAACTGCTATCTTATCAGTTAAGGATCAATCCTGTATTCATGTTCCAAGCCCCTTCTGTCCTCACTAACTGGTTCCCCACAATGCAGCCCAAAGCGGGAGAACTAGAGCAAAAGGCAAACCTTTTAAAGCAGGTTTAAAGCAGGGTCTCTGCTTTTACAAACTATGTGGATGCAGCAGACTCAAGCCCTTTGATTACAGTCATGGAAAGCTGCCTAGCCAGTCAAAGGCTGTTAAACCAGCAAAGGCACCCAGTTTTCTTGGCCAAATGCAGCACCTGGAGCAGGATTGCTGCTGTTTATTACCTGCTCAGTCCTAGAGATGCCTGCAGCCCTACAGCAGCCACATATCAGAAAAAGACATCCTGCAGATACTTGTGCATCTCTGCAGGCACGTCTTGACCTGCCCACCCCTGCAGGGAGCCAAGCAGATGGGGTAGCCATCTCCTCCTGCAGACCTGCCTACACTCCTCTGCAGGGACCACACTGGATGACAGTCCCTGCTCTGTCACTGTGCAGAGGAGGAGAGCCTGTCACGGTCTGCAGAGATTTGGGTGGCCCCTTATGTCCAGGGGGGCACGTTGGCATGTGTTTTAAAACACCCTGGGTGTCAACTGCTGCTGGGTCTCCTTTTTTTCTGCAAAGCATTAGCTGTATGGATAGAAACATGCGTTCTCATGCTCAATAAGAGACCTAGGTGCACCTAGGTGCAAAGATAACTCTCTGTCTTGGATTTTTTTTTCCTCCCCATACATCAGAAATCATAAACAACTTATTATTTTATTCTTCACAAGATTTTAACAGTGGACTTTGAAACTCTTCTTCCTGACTACTTTTAGTTTCTTCAAGTACCTCAGCCTCACCTGAGTCTCCTCCTCATCTTGATTACATTTCTTACAGGCACTGAAGAATCTTATAACCCCACTCCTATCTCAACCTGGCCTTTTACATTTGAAAAGGAGAATGGTAAAAACTCCTAGGAGCTCTCAAAATGAAAAGTGAAAAGAGAGAATTCCATAACATTCCAACGTAAGCAAAAGGAAGCCAATTTGATATGTAAAGCAGAACATCAGTTTGCACTCCCACCCCTCTCCTTTTCTCTCTCAGGGCACCCTGGGAGAATGGAGGCTATTCTTTTCCTTTTCTGTCCCTTCCCTTCCCCTGCATAGTCAGATTGTTTTCAATTGCATAGCTGGAATGGTAATCCTCTTCCTTCTGTCATTTTTCCTTTCCTTCAGGCCTGGTTCAAAACACAAATTAAGACAGTCTTTTGTATTTGACATAGTGAGTCTGTGTCAGCAAAATTCAGTCTCCAGCAGGAATTGCAAGAGATGTTGTGACATCAGGAGTAAATCACTCCATGAAACACTTCTGAGAAAAACAGACTGTCGACTTTTGACTGGTTTACTGTTAAGGCTTTTATTTGGCTATTTCAAAGTACTTCTTATTTCTGAAAAAATTCAATAATTTCCAAGCAGCAGGACTTTTTCTTGCTAATATAATTAAAAATAACCACAGCATTTAAACCTGTAATTAGATCCCAGTAAAACATAGTAAATAAACTAATGAGGAATTGGAATTTTCCACCAATGCAAACATCAAGGCACTTTTCTGTCAGACAGCTTGTTTCACATCCAGAACCTAGCCCAAACATTACCAAAAATGGACAGTGAGGGGGCAGGGTGGTATTAGACGTGAGAGAGTGCTCCTTGTTTCTCTGAGCACTATTCCTTTAATTTTTCTTTACTGGTGGGAAGTAGCCAGCAATACAGGCTAGTATACAACAAGTGAGGAAAAGAGACTGAATTTACTAGTATTTCAGGACAGTAATAACCTCCTGAAACTGCAATGAGTCATTTCTACAAGATGTTAAGAGATTGTTGTGGCATAAAAAAATACATAAACTTGCCTCAGTGTGTTGCTATAGCACACATACTATTTGAAATTATTTATTCTGACCTTAATTTAATTAAGAACTAGTCAAGAAGAAATCATGTTAGAGTTATATCAGACCACCAGTATGTCTACAGAAAGGAAAAAAAAGCTGGTTTTGCATTTGCATTTTCAAAAAACACCCTAGTTTTTCATGAAGTCTGAAGTAAAACAAAAAGGATAAAATGGATGGCATTGTACAAGATACACAACCAGACGAGTAATAAGGTCTAGTCAAGGGAGGAAAAGGCAGACTGGATAATTCTGTGGGCGGAGCAGATCTATCCAGCAGTATCTGGGAGCAGGACCTGGCCCTCAGCCACAAGCTAGAAAATGATGCTTGCAAGGACAGGACAAGACAGCACAGGAAGAAATGCAGCTTAACGTGCTGGGACTTACTGGTGCTAAATTAACCCAGGAGGACTCGTTTAATGTAAATTAACCACAAGGTTACTGCTTTCAGCAGCTATTAGCACAGATCATAGCTTTATTCAGTGGCCAGAAACAGCAACGGACAGGGAATCAGGGATAAAATGGACTGGTAATTTGCATGCCTGCTTAGGAGTTAGTCATGACAGGCTATCTCTGGGCAAGCCACATCTGTCTGTGCCTCATAGGATAATATGTTCTTACCTTACCTCAACAAAACACCAAAAGTTTGCTCCAAGACAATGCTCAAATACCTGAGGGAAAGTGTCTAAATAACATTTAAGTCACCCTATGAAAGTTTTTATATGACCTGGAAAGTCCCAAGGCTGGTATGTATGCTTTGCTGTAACAGAAACTTCCTTTGGCAAGATATATCCATCTTAAAAAATAGCCCTCACCTGTCATCAGCCTAAAGTGCTTGTAGGTGCTCTGCACAGGACATGAACATAAATACAATCAAAACCAGCCCCACTTTCTCTCCCCTCACTCAAACAAGCGCGCTCTGGTTTCCTGCTAGCGTTCCTGACCACCCACACTGTGTACCCCTGGCATCTCTATTCCTTCCCAAATCAGGACTGCTGGCACTTAGTCACTTTGCTCGTTGCTTGCCTCTCTGTCCCCTGCCATTCCAGCCTGGTGTGAACTGCTGCACTTTTAATGGTGGGAGACTTGTGCTGATCTGTAAGTTCTTTCTCTCTCTGAAGGCAAGCATTTAATGACATGATGACAGCAGTCCTCTTCTGTACAGTTCTTACCCTCAGTGACACAATGTGCAAAGGATTGTCTTAAACCTCTGTCATGACATTTCCTAATGACATGTGTTTCACTTGCTACATTAGGCCTACTTACATTACCAGTAAGGCAATGAAGATATGAAATGTAGCAATTTCCATTTCATTTCCTTAAGTGCAAAATTACTTTGTAGCTGAAAGCAAAAAAACTTCATTTAGCAAGCCAGGCTATTACAGCAGAAGATTATAAAAATACATTCTGGAAGGAGATAGCAAAAGAAAAATATAAACAATAATACAAGAGTATGTTCAGTTTTTAATGCTGTTACTGCCTCAAAGTCTATGGTACAGAGTGATGAAGGAAGTCAGCCAAGGACAAGTTAGACAGCCCTTGGGAAGGGCGAGGAGGTCTTCTCAGGGAGCTCACAGTGAGCCTGTGCATGTTGGTGGTTGAGAGGCAGACAGCACTGCAAAAATACTCCTTGCTTTGCTGTTTGTTTTCATTCCTTCCTCATCAAGATCATGGAGAAATTTCTACTCTTCCAAGGGAGCTATTAGCTCTACCAGTCCATTTCCTCCTCCACATCCTGCAAAGCCTGAGGTCTCCAGGGATAGCTAAACCAATGTTTTTAAGATGCAAAGAAGTGAAATGAATATAAACTCAGGGTAACCTCAGTCAAAGCATGGGAGAATACAAGTGTGACCATGAGCTGGACTCTGCTGAGACCAGTACATGGGCTCTATGCCAGCGCTGTTCTTCTAAGATGTCACAGATTTTTAGGAAATGGCAGGGACTTGAGAATGAGCATATCCCTTTCAAAGCTGGAAGGTAAGTTTGATCATTTGCCAAGGCACCTCTTCAGTGGCAACTGGCAGGTAAACTGGACACTCAGTAACCCCAAGTGCAGTGAGGATGTGGGAGATACAAGATGGGGAGTACTGAGAGGTGAAGTACAAGCCAACACACTGTGGATTGGTACAGCTTGTAGAATGTCAGGTTTATAGAAATAACAGATTTTAAATACTGTCTTTTTGTATCACAGTAAAAACATATTTAAGGACAGCACTGAGACAGTCAGTGTTCTGGACGGTTCCTGACTTAGCTTTTAAGAAGATATTTATAGTCTTAGCTTTTAAGAAGATATTTATAGTCTTGATTTATCTTCCAGTTACATGCTTGCAGGTGAAGACAATCCCATGAATTTGGGCCATTAATTACCTACAGCTGGAAGCTGCATGCACTATACTTATAACCTGGATACAGGGACCTCTCTTTTTCCAGCTACAAACTATGACATAAAAACTTTGAGTTAAAAGCCAACCAGCTTAGTTCACTAAGAAGGAATATTCTTTTCGGTTCCTGATTTCCTCTATGGCATGTGCCTGATCATTGATGGCTCCACTAAACACTAACGAGAACAATCAGTGAAACTGTTACAAAACACTTTTAACATTGCAAGAGCATTTTAAAACCATTTTTTAAACCCCTTTTCAGACGGGGGAGAAGGATGTTAATCTTGTCCATCATAGTGCCGAGAAACGCAAAGAAAAACAAGCAGTGGGGTACATGGATACAAACAAGCTTGAAAGTACCACTTTTTACTGATATTGCCACTAGCAGCTGTTCATGCGTACAGCATATAATCATCTAACTGCTGAACCTAAAACATTGTCTTAGGAGTTCTGATAAAGGATACCCAGAAGCCTCTTTCATTGCAACTGGAATGATAATTCCAATGGATGGATGGCATAGTTTCATATTGGGGTGGAAGGAAGGGCAGGCATACTGTTAAAAAAATAGATATGTCTTTATTTTGTGTCAGGAGATTTCTTTTACCAAAATGTTGTTAGTTGGAGTCAAACCCAAATATTTTATTTGAGTCTAGACTGAATATTTTGTTACACCGGATGATTGTGGTTTTCATTGTTTTGCATCAATTTAGATTATGAATGATACTTTTGTCACTGTGTTACCCAGAGCACACTGGAAAAAAAAAAAAAAAAAGTAAATTTTGATTAAATTAATGATCCAGATTTGCCACTAATGATCAGTTATCAGCATTATTACAAATTGATAATTTGTTTTTGTTAGTATTTTGCAAAAGCACACTAACCAAATGAATTACTAAGGGAGGATGACAAGGGGGGGGCTGGGGGGAAGTGAATATTATAATTTTAGCCCAGTGTACTGAAAGATAAGCCAGCAGTAGATAAATATACAACTCAGTGTTTTGACAGGAATGTGCATCTGTTTCCCATTAACTTTGCTTGAGACAAGCAAGGAGTCAAGGTTTCCCGTGATTTAATTTGAAGAGCAATTTGGATTTCCTGTGCCTCAGCTGGAGGTATTATTGGTATGAGACCAGAAATGCCCTAACTGTCCTAGGAGTTTTATGTTCCACAAAGAATAATACCTACAGAAATTTAAACAGGATGTCAAGAAGTGTTACATGTGGGCTCCCAGTGCACTCCAGTGTTTCTAATATAAATTCACATGAGTTTCATTCTCTCTTTTTGTCACACAAAGTGACCAACTTGGAAAAGATAATAAGCTAACACAGCATAACTCACAGTGTAACTCTGTCCAGCAGAGGAACTAAAATTTCACATCAGATTCCCTGAAAATGACATGACTGACCTAAATAGCCAAGATTGTTGTTCACAGAAGGGCAATAGAGCCCAGACAGACAGCTGCTAAGCTCTGGTCATGTATGATATTCAAAAAGGTCTGAACACATTTCTTGTGACAGCAAGGTCCTGTGGTGGTGTCCTGGTTTGAAAAGATAGGTGTCTGCTAAGGAAGTCTGCTAAGGAACCTCCCTTAAAATGGAAAAATGTAAATTCCCCCTCCTCTGAATTATTATAATCTTGAAATTAAGGGCTTCTCAGGCAAAGATATGGGAATAGGAGCAACAGTTCTTTGCTAAGAAAATTAAAATAAAAATGCAGTAGTACAAAAAAAACCCAAAACAACCAACCCATCCACTGACAGAGTCAGAATACAACCTGACACCCTGTTGGGCACGGTGTTTGTAGCAGTCTAACTAAATGGTGGCTGCAGGCCTCCTGCAGTGACAATGTGGTTCTGTTGAAGCAATGATCCTGTCTGGTGGTTGACATAGTTAGATAGGGAAAGCCGATTGGAAGATCTCGTGATGTACGTGAAGATAGGGCCCCTCTTTCTCCAATGTTCTATAACCCATAATATCACGGTGATTACATCATCATAACTCGGTCATATAAAACCTTGCACACCGGAAATAAACGCTCTTCACCGTCCACCACATTGGTGTTCGCGTGTGATTTGCCCGACAGGCCTGTGAGTTTCGCCGTCGAGTCACTCACGAACTGGGTCGCTATGCCTCATTCTGAGGCAACATAGTGGTGTCGAAACCCAGGACCGCTCCCCGATACACGGATACGAGCAGCCGGATTTCGGGAGTCTCGCCGGGCGCTGAGGGATGGCTGGAGCAGCGGGACCGACTTCAGCGGGGAGGATGCTCCCGTACCACCGGGATGCAGTCGCTCGGCAAGGTAGTTTCACAGCTGCACAAGCAGTGGGGTATAGACTGCAAATCAGGGGATTTTGAACGCGCGGTTACCAGATTGCTAGAATTATGTGTTATTGATGATCCGGTAGATATATTACACCCAGATTGCTGGGTTAGGTGTACTGAGGCGCTCACGAATGACGTGTTGTGCTTCAAGTCCAGCAAGTGCCTTAAAAGCTGGGCAAGAGTTATGGAAGCGCTGCGAAAAGCGCTTCAAGAGCAGGAAATTTGGAAGGCAGCTCAAAGCTGTTTAAAGGTTACACCACAGGTGGGGGTTGGAGCTGCTACTCAGATCACGTTTATTGATTGCCCCACCAATTCTAGCTGGCCATCCAATGATGACAGGCGACCTGAGTCGCCGTTCCACCTGCCCGATCCTAACGCAGGTTTGGCCGCAGAACATAATTTGCCACTGGGGATTACCGATGCCACTGAGCCGCGGGGTGCGCCTGACACCGCGGGCCCTGGAAATGTCGGGGAAAGGCCTCCACCGTATGTGCCACGAAATGGCGCCAGGGACAGGAGAAAGGGGCGGAGCGAAGGGTGCCTAACACGTGCGGACATACGCGATCGGGAGTCTAAGGGGAGGTGGGCAGACAGCGCCGACAGTGAAGGGGAGGAGAGCTCACAGTCCAATCAGAGAGCGTGCTGTAGAGTGTCTCCTTGTAAGGAAAAGAACCCGCTGGAAGGAAGGTGGAGAAAGGGAGGGGAGAAAACCGGTCCTGGGAAAGGGAGAGGGCGGAGTCCCACCAAAAGGCATCGTAGCCCAGAAGCCCACTGCCACTCAATAAGACCGAGTCCTGGGTAGTTCCAGCAACCTCGGGAATCTGGGCCTGTAGCTCCACAGGTATTACTCTGTGTATTTCCATCAAACACTTTGATGAAACTAACAATTTTTGTGTCTGAGTGGTCATTATCCCTAGGATCCTGTATTTCCATGGAGATGAATTGCCTTACCACCAAGAGAGAGGTTTCCTATGCCAAAAGCGAGAACTCATTACCGCCATTAGCCTCGCGGTACTTTTGGGCCTAAGAGCGACAGACGCAGAGTAGATATCCTACCTATGCATCAAGGAGGTCATGGCTGTTCAGAGCCAACACAACCGTAACCAGCCAACCTCTGGCCCGCCGAAATAGCTCAGTTGGGAGAGCGTTAGACTGAAGATCTAAAGGTCCGTGGTTCAATCCCGAGTTTCGACAGAGCTTCAGCAAAGACTTGAACAGTGTAGCCGACAACGTTCTCAACAGAACTGGTTTAATTCAATGTTCAGCCAATCCCCATGGATTGTTACCCTCATATCCACGTTAGCAGGACCAGTTACCATTGTTGTGTTTGCACTTATTTTTGGTCCTTGTCATCTTAATAAGTTAGCCTAGTTTGTAAAAACCCATTTGGATAATGGACATTTTATATTTAGAACAGAGACAGTTAACCTGAGTTTGCATGATAGTTCGTACTAACACACCATGGTTTCGTTCAATGTTCATTACTAACAAGTTCACAGTTTGTTGTTAATTACATAAGTCATTCAGTTATAAAGTTCTGTTCATGGAGAGGGGGGGAGATGATGTGGTTAGATAGGGAAAGCCGATCGGAAGATCTTGCGATGTACGTGAAGATAGGGCCCCTCTTTCTCCAAAGTTCTATAACCCATAATATCACAGTGATGACATAATCATAACTCGGCCATATAAAACCTTGCACACTGGAAATAAACGCTCTTCACCATCCACCACATTGGTGTTCGCGTGTGATTAGCCTGACAGGCCTGTAAGCTTAGCAGTCATGTCACTCACGAACCGGGTCGCTACGCCTCATCTGAGGCAACAGGTGGTGGTGGTGATGGGTCCAGTCTTCCTCTGGGAATCCAGTGGAGAAAGGCTGACTGTGGTGTTGCAAATCTCAACTTATATCCAGGTAGGAATGCTTGGCTCCTTCCCCTGGCTGAAGCATCTCCCAATGGGATGATGTCATTTTATCAGTCCTGCAGTGAGACTCAATGGCCCATTATGAGAAGATACCCCCCTGGAGGGAGGATGGCTCATGGAAGAGATAAAGAACACTGCCACACCTGGTTTTAACAGATGGTAATAGAATAAATACTTTTGGCTACATCTTGCATTGCAACCCGAGACAGGTGTTTCTCAGGCTCTCTACACAGAAGTAGAGGCACTCCAAAATCTTACTTGCTTATTTAAATCACAGCTTTGGTTTCTGTGACCAACATATAATGCTGACGGTATATTTGCATGAATAATTAAACATTATTACAAAGGTAACAACGATCTGTTAGATCCTTTTAATGCATTTATTTACAAACTACACTGTCTTTTGAATGAGAAAACAAGTTATTTTGAGCCATTCAGATTGCCAGGAGGTTAATATATCAGCATGTCTATGGATCTCCTCTTCAAGTGAAATCTTAGTCCCAGCTGGAGTCAGCTCTGGGTTTTGCCACAGGGCTTGATATAGCTGATATTTTCAACTCTTGGGCTCCCTGATGACTGAGAGAGAGCTCTGGAGAGGCAAGTATAGGAATATACAGCACATCCTGTGCTCAGGTAAGTATTCTTGCATACAGACATATTTTTGTCTAAGATACTCATCACTTATGTTTCCTCCTAATCAGAATAATCCACAAGACACAGATTTTTAACTCAGATATATCAAAAGGGGCAATGCTGATTATTATCTGCAGCTTACTTCTTTTCAGCTTGTAAAGTTTTAAGAACTTGTAAAAACTATTTTAAAATTCAGTCACCGTCAGCTTTGAGGAAAAATTCGCATTGTTTCTTTGACAGTGTAAACTCTACCACGGGTTTTTTTTTTTGTTTTTGTTAAAGTGTACTGGACTTTGTAAGGTCATACCATTACTGGATATTTAGGAAGCTTCAAATGATTCTGTTGTTTGATGACCTAGAAATAGAAATTAACCTGTAAAACTGCCTGATTGTGATTGCACTACGTAACTCTTGATAATGAAAACACAAAAAGACTTAATTTAGGCTATGAAGATAAAAATATTAGTATTCCTTTAAAATCCACACTTTTTTTTTCTCCCTGGGTTTTCATTGTTTTTGTTGGGTCTTTTAAATGTTAACTTTGTATGCCAGAGTTTTGAATTTTAGATGAAAGTGAAAATTGCTTCAGAAGAGCAGTTCACCTCATGTCTCATGCGTTGGAGGCCCTGTTAATCTCAAAAAGCAAGAAAGCAAGAAAAGAAGGATATCCCACTACTCTGCTGAACTCATTTTAGGCTATTCCAGGCTATTCTTGCTAAGTATACATCTTCTGCTGCTTTTTTCCTGCTATTTACATTTTTTAGTGTATGAGATTTTAATTTTTCACATTGAGGTTCTCTAGTGTTACTGATCCCACAGCTAAGACACCTTATGATTTATTAGTCTATATTTGTAGCTGATATGTGACATTTGTCATATCGTTCCATATAAATATTCTCTCAACACTGCAGCAATATTATCTAATAAAAACATGAGGAACAGAACTATGCAGCCTCCATGATTTTTGACTAAAATCAGAGCCAAATGCTTACACATTCTAGGCAGGCAGCTGGAAATTTGACTTATGACATTTGCTAATAAGTGATAATTATGCATATAGAGACAGTATTCTATTGATACATATTGGGCATAGTGATCTTGCAACAAAATTGATGAAAGTATCATCAGATATGGAAAATTGCAGAAAGAGCTTTATTTACAGTTAATAGCTATTCTGTCATGTATGATCTTCTCTTAACAAAATAAAACAAGTTTTTTCCTGTCAGCCATTGTATCTCAATTTGAAGGTCTAGAGATCTCTTACAACCAGTATTAGTGCAATGTCATCCCTGACTAGAGCTGAAAACAATTCTGTGATGAACATGAAAATAACTTCTTTAACGATATGACCTCCAGGTCTCATAAGGATACAGCAATACCAAGATGAAACATGACTTTAGTTCTGTATAAACAATCTTCTCTCACTTCTCCAAATCCAAATCAAGATGCTTTGGTAATTAAATGTGGAAACAGCAGCTAGAAGTGTGACCCACCCTACTTGAGGATAGTAGAGTCAAGAGTCAAGTCCATCAAGAGTCTTCAGGTTTGTAGTATTTTTTGCAGTCAGTGGTTTCAACTACCTACAGTTGAAACATACAGAAATCCTCAGCAATTTGCATTGTGGAAATAGCATTTAACCATTCAAAACATGGGCTGGCTTGAAACAGAAGAATTTTTGGGGATTTTTTGACTAGTACTAGCAAGTATTTTCCTGATCTCTTCATAGAGCCCTGGCCATGCCAGGTTCTGAGAACTTTCCTGGTGACACAGAACATCTGCTGCTGTCCATGGAAACCTTGGCCTTCTGAGCTCTGTGTGACCCAAGAGCCATATGTATAATGTTTACACAGAATCAGTTGTAACGCTGCTGATAACACAAGTGAGTGCTGCTTTTTCACATGCATTGGTACATTTTTTTTGAGCAGAGTTGCACATCCCTAACCAAGTCATACTTTGGAAGTGTAGTCTGTATGTGCCTGTCTTCAGTCAAACCTTTTCCTTTCCTGGAATGTTTCCAAGGCTTCCATATTTTAAAACAGTGTTTTCCCTTACTAAATAAATAAAAGAAAATTGATTTAGTTGGTTTTCTCTTACTAAATCAAGGATTGAAATGAAAATGGCAAATGCCCAAATGTACATCCAATGACTAATGTGAGAATATGCTTTCTTACATCCCTAATGTATTCCATAGCCATGCCAGAATTCTGAGAAAATTCTGGTGGCTGAGCTCAAGAAATACAACACTTATTCTTTATTTCATTATATCTTTCATTAAGAAAGGAATGATCTCTGACCCAGAGAATTACATAGACTTTGGTAGACTGTGGATCAGTCCTGTGAGATTTAGCTGTAAAGGCAGTTGCTAGGTTTTGTCCCACCTAATTATAAACATTTTTATGTAAACATCAACCAAGTCACACCAGTCAGGGAAAATCAGAACATGACTATCAGTACTACTTTAGTGCTTGCTTGAAGATGAGAGGAATCATATCCAGTGAGTACTTACATTCCTCTATAAAAAGGGGAACTCAAATCTTGAGATATTTTCATTTAGTTGAGTCAGATAAATACCATCAGAAAATTTAATTCTCAGTGCTCCCCTCTGAGTTTCCTACCAGTTCCTAAAATATTTCTATCAGAGATGAAGTATTTATCAAATAAAGTGTGCTACAAAAGTCAACACTGTAAGCAGGGTGACTATTACAACGCATGCAACTAAGAATACATGCTCATCCCATTTTAGATTGAGATTGTTTAAGGGGTAATTGTTATAACTATTTTAACAGCAAAAATTTTACTGTATCTTCCACATAGCTTATCTGAAAGAGGTTATGATGTGACATTAACTTAGAAAAAATCGACCAGTTAGGTCTTTTTCTACACATGTAACTCTCCACTATGATCCTGCCCTTTAGAATCTGGCCTGAAGAACAAAAGAAACCAGCAAAACAAAGACACAAAAGCACTTTTCCTTATGTAAACTATGTGATATCATTTATGACAAAATGTCTTGGTTTGAAAAGATAGGTGTCTGCTAAGGAAGGCAGGAACCTCCTTTAAAATGGAAAAATTGAAACCTCTCCCCCTCCGAATTATTGTTATCTTGAAATTAAGGGCTTCTCAGGCAAAGATATGGGAATAGGAGCAACAGTTCTTTGCTAGGAAAATTAAAATAAAAATGCAGTAGTACAAAAAAAGCCCAAAACAACCAACCTATCCACTGACAGAGTCAGAATACAACCTGACACCCTGTTGGGCACGGTGTTTGTAGCAGTCTAACTAAATGGTGGCTGCAGGCCTCCTGCAGCGACAATGTGGTTCTGTTGAAGCAATGATCCTGTAGAAGGGTGTAGTTTTCCTCTGAAGGTCCTATGGTGGTGGTGATGGGTCCAGTCCTCCTCTGGGAATCCAGTGGAGAAAGGCTGACTGTGGTGTTGCAAATCTCAGATTATATCCAGGTAGGAATGCTTGGCTCCTGCCCCTGGCTGAAGCATCTCCCAATGGGATGATGTCATTTTATCAGTCCTGCAGTGAGACTCAATGGCCCATTAAGAGAAGATACCCCCCTGGAGGGAGGATGGCTCATGGAAGAGATAAAGAACACTGCCACACCTGGTTTTAACAGATGGTAATAGAACACATACTTTTGGCTACATCTTGCATTGCAACCCAAGACACAAAGAAAAAGTTAAATCATATCAGTATTCATAAAAAGTAGATGCTTTTGAGCACCACAGCTTCATGATTTATAATCTCTGAAGAGTAAAGTGTTTAGGGAGAAAAGATGACCAGTCTTGAAATTCACAAACAGATAATAATTTTAAAAATGTGTCACCTGTGCACATTTGGACACCATGATAAATATGAGTATTTTCCATTAGA
The DNA here is from genome assembly GCF_030490865.1 of Poecile atricapillus. NCBI lineage: Eukaryota > Metazoa > Chordata > Aves > Passeriformes > Paridae > Poecile > Poecile atricapillus. Next base: position 104,453,652 of record NC_081289.1, on the reverse strand, counting down.
AAAAGAACATTAACAAAAATCATTCATACATTCACAGTATCCAACATTATTAATAAATTGTTACAACTTTGTCAAAAGTATGGAAGAAATGCAAAGGTACTTTGTGAGACTTTAAATGAACTTAAAACTCTTACCTTTCATTCACTCCTGTAGTGACAGGAATGCTCATTCAGCATCACGAAAGCTGGACTGCATGCTCATCTCTGCCTCAGAGGTTTTCATTAATCTTTTTCAATTCCCAAGAAAATGAGTGCTATAGTTAGCAGATTGTACACTAACCAAGCCTATGGCTGATGAAAAAACATTTTGCCGCCAAAATCAAAAGAAGCAAGAATTTGTAACACTTGCCTAGAGTTGTATAAAAATTTGTGAACCATCAGATGCTGAGTATGACTGTTGAATCTGTTAACAGTTGTAATACGTGTTTTTTATTCCTTGTTCTCCACTTCTGAAAGTATATAAGATCTCTTGATTCCTGAAAGTACATAAAATCCCACACTGAACTTAACTAAAACACCATATTCTTTACAGATATTTATACGCTTTAACAAAATCTAGTCTTATGTTTCAGAAAAAGAGAAACCTGAGAGCAAAGATTCTGGGAATCCAAGAGAATTCCAGCAATTCAAATAGATATTTCAAGCACCCTAATGGCAGGTTCAGAGAGGAGGGACAAAAAAACCGTTTGTATAATGTATAGTCTTGGCAACACTTCCTAGGAAAATGAAAACATCCTCACAACACAACTATGACAGTAAAGAATATAACGTCACATTACAGATAACTTAAAGCTTATCTCATTATACCAATGTGGTAGATAGAGGAAATTTAAAAGAATGTGTAGAAAAAATCATGCCCTCTTCCATACGTGTTTCAAAAAGATGGCAGAGACTGTTAGTATGAGCAAGCATAAAACTGTATTTTTAATTGCTCACAGACTACTTCATTAACCAAGGTGGACTTCCTTACATAAACTCTACTTTATGAATGACAATTGTTACATGGGCATCAACGGTGTAAAAGGTGACAAACTTTTCCTCTGTCATGATGGAAAGTTCTTGTCACTCTCCATTGACCACAGAAGAAGCTGAAACTGTCATAAAAGTGCTGAAGTTTAAGAGTAAGTAAGAAAATCTGGTTTTGTCCTAGCACAGTGTTTTGAAATGATGACTGCTGAATATTTTTATTTTAGTGACAGTTTTTAGAATTTTTCCAAACAGATGACTGTAGGGATGCTGAGGAAACAGATTTCTTTCTTTAGGGTAAGACCAAGACACAGCAGAGAAGTTAATTTTGAGAAGACAGAAATAAAGTCATTATACCCAGAAAATATAATCAGGTCTTTTTAAAGTGATTGAGGCAGCTCTATAGTCACTGAGCTATATAACTATCTGCAAGTGGGAGCAGAGGTAATTTTTCTTTTACTTGATTTTGGTATAATTTTCATGAACAATTTCTGCCATTATTTCTAACTTAGAATATGATTCATCCACTTGAAATCATTATGAACTCCACAATTTTTATTAGATACTTGAAGTCATTGACAAGCAATAGAAAAGTTCCAATCTATGAAAAAAAATTGTCCCAGCTTTTCTTTTCTCTGTGTAATTAATTATCCTTTGGAAATGATGATGATCAATACACCTCTGATTTACAAGAAGCGAGTGTGAGAAAATAAGTAAAAAAGAATACAATAACAGTGGAATTGTACAACACTAGGAGTATTTTTTGGCAGACGTTTCAAAAAACTAAGACAACTCTGACTTGTCAACCTAGGAGGATATATCATCACCACAGAAGGAATATCAGCCTCTGTGACTGTTTTAGGTTGATGTCACTGTATTTAAAAAGACACACAAATTGGAGCCCTTTACATGCTTGGATCTGCTGTCAGGAGAACCAAGAGTGCTGGACTCTCAGGCACAGAAAATCAAACCCCACTGATTTAAAATTATGCCATCAGACACCTGGCCATGTCCAGCTCTTCCAAAGCAGTTGTCAGACACATTTGCAGTATTGATATATAATTTGATATATAATACAGGATTATCTGGTGATCACTTCCTGTTCTTCACCTGGGGCAATACAAGAAGAATTTCCATATTTAGAACAGATTTTATGAAGAAGTGCGGAAGTGTCAGAAATAAAATTAAGTTTACAGAAGTAATGAAAAATGCATAGTAGCTGATGGAGCCTGTTATTTAGGAGAACCAGGTTAAACAAATTATTTTTGTCTTCAGTTTCTTCCAGACTGGTTTGTCTCTGCCTACAGATAGGATCACTCTTTGGAAGTGAGGAAGTGCAAATGGCTGGTGTTTAGCACTCCAACTGATTCCTTCCACATAAAGACACATGAAAATATGAATTAATATGTGTAACTCCAATATCTATTCTGGAAATACCTATTCATCTTCCATGTAGGCTGTATGGTGGCAGGTGGAGTGATGGCTGTTCTGTGGTGTACCAGACCTCCAACAAACTCTGTGTGATCTTTTCCTACAGTGACAGTAATGAGACTTTGTTAAGATATTTGTGATTTGTGATTAAGATCCACTGTAGTAGATTGTTCTTGCTGGTTTTAGCTATGTTATTTTTCCACGAAGTTCATCCCAACTAATGACTTAAGAAAAATAAATGAAAAGAGCATATTGTGTACACTTAAATAAACCCACTGAAATACAATGATATAAGTCCACCACAGCATCCATGACTCACAGCAAAATACAAAAAATGCCAATGCTTTGCAGTCAGTAAATTTATCTTTAAGGTTATATACACTTATTTAGAAGTGATGATAAAGCACCATGTTAGCATTAATGTGATTTGGGTTTTTTTATATAGAGAATATTTGTGATAAGTTGCTGTTAAAATTAGGATGAGGACCAGGTTGTCTTCATCTACTTTCTGTCCCATGTATTGTGTGGTGATTAGCCCATTTTATTTTCCCTCATAATATTTTAAAATCAGATCAATACCTTCCTCTCTACAAAGCTGTCATACTTGTCTAAAATACATATTGAACAAGTTCTGGCTGTTTGTTTTAGCTGCAAAACAGATACCTGTAAGCAGAACTTTGTTGGCATTAATATCTCCATTCACAGCATCTGTCTTGTCAAACACCACACCAGGTAGTAGGAAAAACATTCCATGGATGAATAAAATTACTGAGAAAAATTATACTAAGATGACAAAAGTGTCTGGTTTTACCTCACTTTGACAGTCAAACTGTGGCAAAAGAATTAACATTCCCATCATCTGGAAACAAAAAGTTGGTGCCTTGTTCTGCATCATGCTCAGACCTCCCTCTGACAGCAAAATGATCCCTCTCTTATTTGCTAATTCACTGTTCTCAGAAATCTATCTCTCTCCCAAACTTTTAATCTTGTTACTCTCTCCCGAATATTTCATCTTTCTGTAACATGTGAAATGTACTGGGACATTTCTGGATAGCATAATTAAAACATTTGCTTATGTATTTTCAGCACTAACATGTGAGGCAGTAGATCAATCAAAGCATCTTTCTGTGGATCTAAGGGAGCATATCTGGAAGTCAGTCTGGATAGTAAGTCCTGGCAGTGGCTGCGATTTTCAGAGTCGGATGAGAATCCACAGTGGCTGATGCAAAGAATTATGGGCATACTTTGGTGCAATCTGAAACAGAACTGGTTTAATGGGCAAAACAACAAACAGAAATCTGAACTTGGTATGGGGGTGCATAAAAAGGGCACGGTCCTGGGTGGATACAGTATTTATATGAGATAGGATTAGGGTGGAGTTTGAGGGACACGGTCCAATGGAGAAACACAATAACAAATTTTCATAACAATGCAGTAAAAATGAACTAATTGTGGAGCATGGAACAGAGAACTTTCTAGACTAATTAATATAGAGGACTCCCATTGGGGTTTCCAGGTGAGATTTCTCTCACTCTAACCATGGAGATGTCTCCCATGACCTTAGGGGCTGGAGATTAATGCTGGGGGCTGGATCGACTTCCACATCTCCCCCTTTTTGTTTTTCTAATGAAGAAGTGTAAATAGATTTTTCAAACATCTTAAACATTCATTCAAACAAACAGGGTAGAAGAGCTAGGATGGTAACAACAATAAAGACAACTAATAGAACAGTTTTGTTGACAGCATCATGTAACTCAAAATGTTCCACCCTTGGAACAACCTATTAAGACAGTTAACTCCCTGTTCTTGCTTGTTAACACCCTCTCAGAAGATTTATGCTGTGATGGATTGAGTTACTATGATCAATAACTTCATGCAACATAAACCCTCTAAGTCTTTGCAACCATGGCCATGGGCTAAAAGAAGAAAATCAATGGCCACTCTATTCTGTAGGGTTGTGTGACTAACAGCTGTTATGTCAGTAAGTAACTCACTGAAGGCGATTGATGTTGCACTGGTTTGTTTGCTAAGCCAGCACCCAATCCCATCTAATTCTTTTAAGGCTTTGGCTGCAGCCACCCATGGCAATAGCATGGACATAACAATCTCTGATGACTGATTCCAATAGGTAATTTTATCATTGCAATCTGGTTTGAATTGGTGAATGGCTCTTTTAGTATGAACTAATTTATGTGCCATGGTTAGATTAGGTGCTAGCATAGTCAAATGCCCAAGCTACATGCGCCACATTTAATTTGTGATGGTATAGACCAAGAGATGTGATTAGATAGGCAAAGCCCTATCTCTGCAAATAAAGAAACTGCCAGGTGTTAATTGAATTGGGTGCAGACTGGACCAGGTAGGAGTATTAGTGGTATAATTGTACCACAGGGTCTGATTTCTATACAATTTATTGTTTGGAGAAATGTCTTTGAATGAACTTAAGTGATAAAATTTTATACAATAGTCCATTTTTACTGATCCCAATAGTTCTTGGGTTTCCGTTGGTACATGTGGTAATTTCTTTGTCCAGTTATCCCAGACATTTATGGGGTTAAATTTCCAGATTTTAATGCTTTGACCTTGAGTTTGCAAAGTACAGATGGTATCCACTGGTACTGGCCACACATCCGTAGGTAACCCCACTAGAGAGGTGGAGAAGGGGTTACTTGGGCTGGCAACCGTGGAGGCTCTGGAGCCAAAGGCAATGATGGTGTGGAAGGAGGCCTCTAAGGTGTGAAAGTTTTCCCCCACACAATGATTGTAGGAAAAGGCTTTTCCCATAGTTCCTTGCACCACCATTTTACTGTACCCCAGTTATATGTACCCAGTTAGCCTGTGAGCTGTCCCCTCCGCTTTTTACCTTATATGTCCTCTCCCTGGAAAGTTCTCCTTTCCCTGCTTCCCCATTGGTCCCAGTTTGCTGCAATCCTCCACCCCTGTTATCTCATTGGCTCTCCTTCTCCCTGACCCTGCCTATGCACCACTTGATCCTGTTCCTATTGGACCTTGACCCTCAGATCCACGCCCCCAATCCGATATATATCTCTGGACCCTCCATTGCTCCCTGTCTTTGTTCCTGGGCCCCTTCAGTATATGCTTGCAATAAACCTCACTGGAACTCCATAAAAAGGCCTTTCCTGGCTCTCCACCATCATTCAGCTATCGGTGGCGTGTCTGTGAATGTGTGTGTGTGTGAGTGTGATTGTGGGCTTCCCAGACGCTTTCCTCTCTGGAGGTGCTTTTGGAAAGGTAGCGTCACCTGACCACCTACACCCGATGCTACAGGCAGCTGAGAGACACATAGTCTCTTGCTTGGTAATATTGGCAAGAGTGATCCATACATTTTGTTTTGGTTGTGGGACTATCCAACTGTTACTTGAAGACAGAGCGTTGAAAAAGTTTAGGGGCAGGAACATGAGACTGCTGGGGCTGAAAGAAATTATATTAGATAATTTTGTCAGTCTGGGTTCTCTTGGTCTTGATCTGTACCTCCTCCTTTATCTTTTCCTTCTGGGTCAGGCGCTGTTGGCTTGACAGGTGTTTCTCTTCTTTGCAGGTATGGCTTGATGTTTTTTGCTGGCACTTTCTTAGGTCCACTACCTGTGGAGATACAAGCAAATTCCCTGTCCCAGGTAATGAGTGAAAGGGCCCTGAGATCTGTTTGGTCTCCAGGTCCTTCACTAGCACTGGTGGATTTTCTTTTAATTTGGCCTGAGATGCATTAGAAAAATGTCAATACATGGGTGGATTTGGCTCCATCATCGAACTGTTTAGAGAATTAAAAATGCATAGGGCTTTTGGTAGCCTTTCTGTAATAGCTACGGTTTCTATTCCCACTTTTTGTTTTTCTAAAAGGTCTTTTAAGGACTTACAAGACCTCTAAATAATTGATTGTCCTATAGGGAAGTGGGGTATTCCGGTAGAGTATAATACCCCATAGCTGGAAAAAATGGAGCTTCTGGGAGATATATGCCAGCCCACTGTCAGTTTTAATCTCCTGCGGGACTCCTAGGGACACGAAAACTTGAGCATAATGCTTAATGACATCCTGAGCTTTCTCTCCAGTATGGGCTGAGGCATACAGAGCTCCTGAAAAGGTATCAACAGAAGCATGGATATATTTATACTTACCAGAAGAAGAATAGTGAGTGACATCAGACAGCCAAAGCTGAAGACTATTTAGTCCTCTTGGACTGACCCCTCCCGCGGATGGAAGCAGTCTTTGGCAGTCTGCACACAACTGAACAATTAATTGAGCCTGTTCTTTAGTGATTTTAAATGTTCTTGTCAAAGCCAGAGAATTTTAGTGGTAAGAATCATGACTTAATCTTGCTTGTTCTATAAGTTTTGGTAAGGTAGTTTGCAAAGGCATTGTTTAGTGATCAGTCCTGGCATTTCCTTCTGTTATAAATCCAGGAAGGCTGGTGTGCCAGAGATGTGGGAAACTACTAGAAGAAAGAAGAAAAATTAATTTCTTAATTAATATATAAATATAAAATATAAAATATAAAGTGGCTCATCTGGAATTTGTTTAATTAAGGAAGCTTCTGCTTTTTCAACAACTCTGGTAACATAAAATGAATCAGTTATTAAATTAAGACATAAGGTAAATTTCGAGAAAAGTCTTACAATTGCAGCCTATTCAGTGATTTGTGGGGAACCTGATACTATTTTAACATCAGATTCCCATTTGAGAGTTTTGGGATTAAATCAAGTAATTGCTGATTTTTTTTCTTAGTTTTTCCCAAACCATCAGTAAAAAACTTTATTGCCTCCAATGATGTCCTACTTTGAAGGGGTTTAAAGATCAAATTTAATGAAGTATGAAATAGCTTATGCTTGGGAAAATTGATTGAAATTTGGCCTGAAAAGTTAAGTAAAGCAAAGTGTAAGTGTTCTGATCTTTGTACGAGCCATTCAAGATAAATAAATGTAACTGGAAAATAAATAATTGCAAAATCTTTTCCCAAAAGGGTAATCAATTGAGACTGGGCTTTAATGATTGGCTGTGCCATTATCTCAGGTGATGTTGTGATGGTCTTTTTTGGCTGATATGGAAGAAAGACCCACTCTAAAATTCTCAGTGGATCAGGCACATTAATGTCCCATTGAAAAATTAAAGCACATTGTAGGAGACGCTTTCTGGGGTGGACGGTCTGAGACATGGCAAAGACCTCTATAATCGAGTTAGATGTTAGAAGTTTATTTCAGGGTGTGGGAGAGAGAGAGAGAGAGAGAGAGAGCCTGCTATGAGCCAGCAGATAAAGCTCAAAGCAGGCTCGGAGAGAACAATACAAAAGGGGGTGAAATATGAATACATGAGCTCAAGACTTCAGAAGAGAGTGACAGAACAGAAGTGAGAGAGCCAGGGAAAAAGAGCAGCAAGAGTGTAGAAAGAGTGAGGCAAGAGGGCTAAGAGAGCGTAGCAAGAGAGTAGCAAGAGAGCTAAGAGGACTAAGAGAGTCAAGAGAACCAAGAGGGCTAAGAGAGAGCCAAGAGAGCATAGTAAGCTAGGAGAGACCAAGAGAACTAAGAGAGCGTAGTAAGAGACAGAACTCTCTTTTACAATTACTTATATAATCTATACATTTGAATATTCTATTCCTTCACTAACCAATCTTTCTAAGTATACTAATACAGTAACATTTGTGTGCGACCTATAGAAATCGCTGCTTTTGCATATTTTTAGTTATCTCAGGGTCCTTCAGACCTTTCCTTATAAGGCTGGGGAGAGGGGTCTCAGCTTAGTTTTATTGGGGGAAAGAATGTGTTCTGGCATACCAGACTGGTTTCTTTGAATTATTCGAACCGTGCTTTCATTTGTATTTCTTCCTTAGCCTTTCTGGCTAAAGAGCCATATTTATAATTTCTTTCTAATTCTACCTTCCCAACACATATAGTTTAGGATTATTTCCTAGAATTGCAAGAAGTATAATGATAAGCCTGCGTTTTTTGAATAGCTTGCTTAACGTTTTGTAGATCAACTTTTGCACCTCCTGTAATGCTCCTTCTAGAATTTAAATTAGTATCATCCTTCAGCAGTTGAAATAGGGATGCTAAATCCTCACTGTCAATCGCCAATAAGGATTGAACCCAACTGATGTTACCTTAAAGTTGCTGTAAGTCATGTAAGGTCTTTGGGTTGTTTTCAGTCTGAATCATTTGAGGTTTAATTGCTTGCTCAGAAATTTGTAACCCTAGGTATTTCCAAGGTGCAGATTTCTGAATTTTGTCCTCTGCCACAACAAATACAGCAGTTTTAACAGCAGTGATAGTTGACTGAAAAACTGCATTTTTCAAGGAAGATTCAGCAGCAGCAGAAATTAAAATATCATCCATGTAGTGAAAAATTATTGGCTGTGGATGTTCTTGGTGAATTGGAAAGAGAATTTCTGCTACATACATCTGGCATATTGTGGGAGAATTTTTCATCCCTTGGGGAAGAACCACCCAGTGAAAGCACTGTGAAGGCAACTGTGGATTAACAGAAGGGATAGAAAAAGCAAAACATGGAGCATCCTGAGGATGAAGAGGGATATTGAGAAAACAGTCTTTCAAATTAATAAAAACAATTTCCCAATCTTGAGGTGAGGAGAGACCCGCTTGTAACACTCCCATATCCTTAATCACATCATCAATCATTCAAAAGTCTTGGATTAGCCTCCACTTGCCTGTTGTCTGTTTTTTATGACAAAAACAGGAGTATTCGAAGGACTGTTTGTTGGAGCTAAATGTCCTTTTTCCAGCTGTTCATTAACTAACCTTTTCAGCGCAGCTAATTTAACGTCAGTAAGGGGCCATTGATCAACCCAGACTGGATGATTGGTTTTCCACGTTAGCTTCTGGGGTCTGTGCAATTCAATGGTCCTTACTGAAAATCCATCTTCAATGTGACTCCCCATTGGGAGAGAATGACTCTGCCCCATAGGATAATGGGGGCTTTAACAATAAATGGTTTGGTGGCAGCTGCTCGTCCTTCTGGGCCTTTAACTTCTAAAGCTGCTACTGTCATCACTGATGAGAGAGAGTCCAAGCTTAGGCAGCCAACGCTATTTATTTATTACTGTAACGTCAGATTCTGTATCAGTAAGTCCAGTTAAAATGACCTGTTTACCATGTAGTTGTAAAGTACATGTTATTTTTGGTCGGTGTTGTCCACATTATGAGGGAGGATGGGTCTGGGTTATTCTCTGGCAACAAAAAATCTTGTGCAATAATTAAACTTTTGGGAATAAAACAAGAAAGGTCAGGGCACATGGCTAACACACTTAATTCTTGGGAAGCGGTAACAGAAAAAACAGGAAGGAAACCAAAAAATCCCTCAGATTGTGAATGAGTTATGCCTAAAATTAGAAATTCCCGTGGGTCTGGTTCAGGTCCCAAGAATCTGGTTGTGATGGCATGCATCATTAGATCAGTTACCATTACTGAGTTGACAGAGGCCAGTTCCACTCTGGTTCCTGGTGGTACGTTTGCAGGGAGGTTAGTGATGATCTCCCACAGGACAGGGCGTCCTGGTTGCCAATGGTTCTGGGCACAGGTCGCAGGGAAACTTTTGTCATTGCACATCACTGCCCCACGTTCAATCTCCCGTTTCCCTGGAAACGAGAAACCTTCCCCCGCTTGAGAGGTGGTTTGTTAGTTACATAATGTTTATATCTGCAAGGCCTAGTGGATGGCCTTCTCTTGGGCTGATTACAATCCCTTTGCCAATGCCCTTGGTCTCCACAATTAAAGCAAGGTCGATTTTGTGGATCTTGAGAGCTGTTTCAAAATGTTGCTGAAGCTTGAGCAAGGGCTTGGGCTTGGATGTTTCCAGCATGTTCAGGGATTACCAGGCGATCACACGCTTCAACCATCTGGGGTATTGTAGGCTCTGGATCAATGGGTAGTGTATGTAGTACCCTTTTGCATTGTTTGTTAGCATTTGCCACAGCTAATCTTTTGAGCAGCTCTTCTTTTGCCCTTTCAAGCAATATTTGCCTGTCCAAGGCTAATTTTAATCCATCAAAAAATTTTATATATGGTTCATTTGGGTCTTGGTGAACATCCATGAAATCAAAGTCGGTCTAGAGCCATCTGGGACTTAGATCATGGCTTTGCAGCCTCATTAATTTAATTTAATATTGGCCGTGTTAAAACTGCAGCTTGGTCATCAGGGTCACTATGAGCTCCCTCCCTGGCTATGCGACTGATGGTTAATCCCTCCAAACCTGATCCCCTTGATGGTCCCACAACATTTGATTGGGCAGTCTTTTCCACCTTATCTCCCACTAAGTGTGTTCAATGAGGGTAGGAGTATTGTCATGATATATTTCATGTCGTGTGGTACTGGGACATGAGCCTCAAATGTTGCTGATGTTAAGTTTTGAAAGTGTGGTGATTGCCTTCCATACTCCTGCACAGCCTGGCACAATTCCTTTACATCTATATAGGCAAGTGGTTCCCACTTGGAAGCTCTCCCTCTTCTATAGCATAGTGGGAATGCTGACATTTTCGATACCATGCCCCACTCTCCTTCTTTTACTGCAGCCGTCCTAATCTTAGCCCATGGGTCTTCTCAGGACTCTGGAAGATACAGGTTTTTGAGGGATGATGAGTTGGAGGAGGAGGAACTATGTGACACAGCAGAAAGCTCTTTATTTGAGCAGAGCTTATGCACACGTCGAGGCTTTGGGCTACGGTTTTGTGCCAGTGTCGTTGGCACTGCCACTTTGGAAGCGGACACTTCCAGAACCCAGGAGGGGGGTGTTCCAGTTTCCCTGGAAGGGGTGTGGCTTGAGGGGCTAGTTCCTGCCCCCGAAAGGGAGGCATGGCCTGCTTTAGAAGGGGCGTGACCCAGAGTTAAAGGGGTGGGCCCTGAGGTGGAGTCCTGGGGAGGGTAGGTGGAGCCTTGAGGCTGGCTGGCAGCGATTTTAGGTGCTAGTTGGGAGCATTGACTTGTTAGATCCGCTGTGCCATTTGTTTCATTGGAGTGCATGTGGGTAAGAAAGTAGGAGAGGGGGAACAAGGAGCACACAAAGGATCAGGGTATAGAGGATAGGGAGGACTTGAGGGCCCTTGTTTTCTGAGTTCACCCACTGGAAAGTCTGAGAGGCTGGAAGGGAAGGAGCACAAAATGGGGGATCAGTCTGGGGTTTCTCCTCAGCTACCAGTTTCCCTGCCTTTTTGCAACACCCTGGACTAAGGCTCCACTCTTGTGTTCCTCCCCCAAGGTTTGGGATAAGGGTAAGGGGATTGGCTGTCTCAGTCTCTTGGTTTTTGGGTTTTTTTAATTTATTTTTTGGGGCTCTTGGTCTCTTTCCTTGGCTCTTAAAGTCTCATAGACAACTCTAAATACAGGCAGCAGTTCTGCTGTTGCCTTGTCTCTTTTCATAGTGAGGTCATATAATTTGATGCCAACAGAGTCCTAGAATTCTGATTTACACGTCATAGGCTGTAGCATTTGGAAAGTTCTTGAAAACCTGTCTTAAAATGTCCTTTAATTAATTTTTGTCAAATTGTCTTTTCTGAGCAACCAATTTGAACTTAAAGGTATGATAAATACCCTTTTCTGCCTGGGATGGAGCTGATCCCATCAGGAACAGGGTTAATTAAGGGTTTGGGAAAAGCAGGTATCACATGCCAGCTGAACTAAAACAGAGAAGCGAGGCTGGGGAGTCAAACCCCAGAAAAAAGCAAAAATAAGTGAGGGGTGATGGTGGCTTATCCTGCCTTCCCAGTGCGTGGCTGGGGAATTGAACCAGGGGGACATGGCTTGTCCCTCCTTTTGCTGCAGCAGCAGGGACTCCAACCTTTTTCTTCACCTTCCAAGGATTCCACTCCTCAGAGCCAAGGCAGTGGCCCACTGACTCCTTGACTTGCTGGTGTCATCCATGGATGAGGGTGGGAAGGCTGGCCTAGTCAGTGCAGAGCTTCCAGACTCCAAACAGGTCACCTCAATCTGAGAGATCCCTGTTTGGGTGCCATTTACTGCAAGCCTCAGCAGTGGCTGCCATCTTCAGAGCTGGATGAGAATCTACAGTGGCTGATGCAAAGAAGGATGGGCACACTTTGATGCAATCTGAAACAGACCTGGTTTAATGGGAAAAGCAGCAAACAGCAATCTAAACTCAGTATGGGGCTGCATCAAAAGGGCAGGGTTCTGTGTGGATACAGTATTTATATAAGATAGGGTTAGGGTGGAGTTTGAGGCACAGGGTCCAATGGGGAAACAAAGTAACAAATATTCATAACAATGCAGTAAAAATGAACTAATCATGGAACAAAGAGCAGAGAACTTTCCAGACTAATTAACATAGAGTACTCCCATTGGGCCTTGCAGGTGAGATTTCTCTCATTCTAGCCAGGGAGATTACTCCCATGGCCTTAAGGTCATTCAAGGCTGGAGATTGATGCTGGGGGCCGGATCAACTCCCACAGATCTGCACATGTGATGAAGGCTACATCAGTAAATACAGATGCATGTATTATTTGGTTATTTGAAAAGGGAACTAAAAGACAGCTATCAAAGGATGCTAATTATATTGCATCCTTTTGTGATGCTGATTATGCCCAGAGGTATAGTTAAACTCAGGGGTTATCTTTGCTTTCTTACTTAGCACACTGATCTCTACCATTCTCTATCTGCAGATACTAATCTTTTTCTGTAACTCAATATGAAAGGGACAAATGCAACTTCACAGATTCATAGAATATGCCAAGATGGAAGGGACCCATTAGGATAATTGAATTCAACCCTTGGGCCTGTGCAGAGCATCCCAAGAATCACACCATATACCTGAGAGCATTGTCCAAGTGCTTCTTGATCTCTGTCAGGCTGGTGCTGTGACTGCTTCTCTGGTAGGCCTGTTCCAGTGCCCAACTATCTTCTGGGGGAAGAACCTTTGTCTAATATCCAACCTAAACCTTCCTTTTGAGGGACCCATTCCTTTGGTCAGTTGTCACCAGAGATAAGAGATCAGTGCCTGCCCCTGCTCTTCCCCTCATGAGGAAGTTGTAGACTTCAGTGAAGTCTCCCCTCAGTCTCCCCCAGGCTGAACAGAACAAGTGACCTCTGCTGCTCCTTGTAAGGCTTCCCCTCCAGGCCTTTCCTCATCATTCTAGTCCTTCTTTGGACACTCTCTAACAGCTTAAAATCTTTTTTATATTGTGGCACCCCAAAACTGCCCCCAGCACTTATGATGAGGCTGGTCCAGTGCAGAGCAGAGTGGGACAATCCCCTTCCTTGCTTGGCTGGTGATGCTGTGCCTGATGCCCCCCAGGACATGGGTGGCCTTCACACCGGAAAATTTGGGTTATTTAAAGAGAGAGAAAATTTGGAAGACAGTGAGAAGAGCTCCTTCTGATTTTCTTGTCTGTTTCTGCATGAGAGATTTTCTTAGGACTGGTACTAGCACAAGAAAAACTTGTAATATATTTTCTATATATTTAAAAAAATTAGCCTAGTTTGGTTGGAGCCTGATGCTAGTAACACCAAGGTTGTGGTTTCTATCCTTGTATGGGCCATTCACTTAAAAGTTGGATAAGATGATTCTTATTCTGAGTTTGAAGTTCCCTTCAAACTCAGAATTTTCTGGGATGCTGTGAGCCTAGCAAGTTTTAGAAAGATTGAGAAAGCCAAATAGTGTAACTGTCAGTATAAAGCCCATCACTATGAGTAAAATACAAGTAAAGATAAGGACACACAGTAAGTGTTTCTACCAAGATCATGTCAAAATACAAGAAGCAATTAAAAGCCTTACTAGAGCAAATTATTTCAAATGTTAGGAGAAGAAAATTCAGACTGCAGTTGAAAAACAAATGAGTCAAATGTGAAAAATGAGGGAACTCATTTAAGAATATCTTCCTGCTGATGCAAAGCCAGATCCATCAATACAATGCATAATGAAAGGTATGGGGAATGTACAGGTGTCTGTGCAGAGGAGTCTAAATTAAATGCTTTGAATTAGGTTGCAAAAACGTGCATCTCTTCACTCTCTCCAAGGGCAATTAGGAAGCTTCACCTCTGAACCTTTTTGTCTGCTGAAGTGACAAGTGTGAATACGTATGTCCCACCAACTTGAACATATTCACAAATTCTGCTTTCTTAGGCTGTTATTTCACTTCTATAATGAAGAATTCCCTGATTTTTTTTGAAAAAAAGTCAATATTATTAAATAACAAATGATATAAAGATGCCATGGATATTTTTTTTGATAACAGGAGTTAACCAGTGATGATTCAGGTGTAATTAGTAATTCTGCTTTCATTTGAAAAACAACAGTACTGCTGAAGCTTTCAATAAGAACTTCAATGCTTATCCTTCAACCAATGGCAGTACATATCCAGCGCAGATGAAAGGAAAGCTGCTGTATGCATCTTTTAATCAAGAAATCGGGATTTTTTTCACCTCAGTCAGATTTCTTTATGTCACTGGACAGCTAAACACAGGGGGCTGAACTTAACATTCAGTTTGATATTTCAGGTGCTCAGTCCCTAGAAGGGGATCTCCAACATTTTCGTGAACTTACTGGAAAATTCAAGTGCTGGAATAAGTGTAAATGCATGATAGTAGTTACTGTGTGAAGTATGAAAAATGCTTACTCTGGATTTACCAAATCAATAAAACCTTAAGAACTAGAGAACTTCCATTTCCAAAATTTCTGAAAAAATACTCAATTCACTTTAACAAGGACTTACAAAGGGTTCATTTCAGTCTAGAGAAGCTGTACCTTTAGGCAAGTTAAACAAAATTGTGTTAGGCAAGGTAGATATTGATAGATAGTAATACATATATATATACACATATATTAAAATGACAGTTAAAAAAATGTGCATACTCAACAAGTACTTTAGACACATTCAAGAGCACAATTCAGGGAATGAGTTTGGACAATGATTAGAGAAGCAAAGAAATAGGGCTGGTGGTTCATTTATTTTCTCCTGAACAGAAGACATAAGTGATTGATATTTGTATATGGTCTAGAATCACACCAAAAAATTTTCCTAAAAAGGTGACAGGACTTCCTGGGATTGGTCCATCTGAAAAGAGGATGTAAACTGCCTTTATTGTTGTGTCTTGGTACCTTAGGTCCCAAATTAAATAAGTTAAGAGACAAGAAGAGCTGTTTCACAATTTTCTTCCTGGTTATACAAAGGAAAAGCTCCCTATAGCTCAGACAGCTGACACAGAGGATATTTCTGAGTGAGAAATTGCTGTTTACTCAGCCTGAAAATGACCTCTTCCCTGTCTCTCTCTAGCCTTTTGTTAATCAACCATCTCAAATAGGGAAACAAACTGGAGGATCACTTTCTCTCTTCATGCCAACATACATTTTTTACCTACTTAAAACTTGCCTGAGATGCTTGTGTGACACAACCTACTGGCAACAGAAACATGGTTTTTGACACTCTGGTTATCTGTCAATTAATAGACTTAGATTATAGTCTTTGTTAAAGTGAAGAAAAAAATCAGTGTTTATCAGTGTTTGTTTATTTCACAAATCTCATTAGGTAATTAGATGACCATTTTTATTTCTAGATACGAAGTAGGAAAGCAATCAGAATTACCATGACTGAGCTGCTTAGAGACTATTAATTAACTACATTACTGTGACTGAGCTGCTTAGAAACTATTAATTAACTGCATTAAGATGCAACTATGAAGTTTCATAGCTGTAATGACTAGACAGTTTTGGAGGGTTTACAATCCCTCAAAGTTCTGCCGTCTTATGTGCCATCCAAATAGTTTGCACTGCCAGTTCACCTCCATGGATATGAGGAATGCTGGCAGCATGAGCAAAAGATAGGTGTCAGCTTTGACCAGTGCTACAGAGAGCTGATTAAGGCATGCTTGGAGCTTTGACAGCAGACAGGCTTTGCCTAACTTCAGTAAACAAGCCAAGGTGAAGCTGGTCTGGTCAGCTGGAGCTTCCAGAGGTGTTAGAGGCAACCAATTAAATCAGAGCAAAAAATTACTTTTTAGCCTTCTTTTACTAGTACAGCCAATACAACTTATTCTTGCCCTACTGAAATAATCCTTCAAGACAACCTACTCATATTGAGATTAGTGCCGATAACATGCTCTGGATGTCATTGATGCAGGGAGAGTAACCACGATTTCCATATATCGTAAGCAATGCCAGAAAAACTAGGGTGCAGCCACTGTAAATAAAAGAAAGACTAATATTTGAGTCAGCCTTGCTGTTTTGAAAATGAAATACAGAGTAAAATGAAATGCCCACATGGGGGAGTTGTTGCAGAATAGTTAGGCCAGCTTCTCTTTTAAGACAAGCATTCCAGTCTTTGTAAAGAACCATCGAACTGACAGTGGTAAAAAACAGAACAGTATTATTCTCTGTAGACAAAGCACTGGGCACCTCTCATTTGTGTCTTATTCATGTGGCTGGTTTATCTAGATCACTCTTTTTTCCACATAGGTGAATAATAGCAACAAATGTACAATGTAGAGTGAAAATTCTGAATGTCCAAATACAACCTGAATGTGCCCATGGAAATTGTTTAACACTTACTGACAAAGTCATCGTCCCTAAAAAATCGAGTGCAGCCATGCTTGGATATCAGCTTCTGATTGAGCAAGAATTTTGTAAAGAGCCTAGTACCATCTATCATTGTTAAAATTTCAGACAACATAAACTGGAAGTGACATGTAGCTGAAAGGAACTTCACAGAGTTTGCTATGAACACAATAGAGCTGGCTGTAGTTGTTCAAACAGCTCTCTTCATATCCAAGAGTCAGAAGCATGCATGCACTCATCTGCCGGGGCAGTTTGAGTGCCCCAGGCAGAACAGTGATGCAATAGATATCATATGTCCTCAAATCAAAATCAAAAACATGCCATCTTTTTCTGGGTAATTCCAAACAGGAGTAAAGGCACGCAGAATGAAAATGCACAACAGAAGCAGATTTTGCTTTTTACAACATCACTGTGGCAAGAAGGAGAAGCCTCATAACTATGGAGAACTAGAAAAAAGTAGTCCATAGAACCATTCTACAACTGGTAGATGTCAGTGAGATATAGACAAATCCCTGGAGAACTGCATACTTAGGCATTAACAATTTAAGAAAAGAAGAATTTTAGGCACCCAGATCTTACATTTTGGGGATTATAAATCAAAATCACTTCAGCATTTATGTGATACTCCACAGATGAATAAGATTTTTTGGCTCTGCATAGAGATAAATCTAGTTTATTAGTGATCTGAAAAGAACAAGCAAATGAAGATCACCATGAGACTGGAAAAGCATGTCAATAGTTTTCATGTCCTTGAAACTGAAAGCAAAATTTTGAGTGTGTAATTTTTACATTTAATATTAAAACTTATGACAATTACTAAAAAAGCAAATGAGCACTTGGTCTCTAAAGTGACATAATCACCTCTGACAGATAAATCTCAGTTTTCCTGATACTCCTAGTAGTGACTGTGTACTAGACACACCTTTGGTGTTCCTGAATGGTTGAAGCTAATGTTTATGGATCATATAAACTTTTGTTGCTACTAGGTAGCAATATATGTGAGTTCATTCATTTGCTCAAATGCTTTAGATCTTTGCACTCTGAAAACTTGTGAAGCAGTGTGCTGATCTAGTAAAAATCCAGCTGATTGATCACATTTGCCTTAGCTCTTTCCTGAATAAAAGTCCAGAATGTGTCTTCAGCAAGAAAAGAGGAGAAAGATGTTAGATGCTTTGACAGAATTTACCCATTGTATAAAAAGAGATTATTCAGGTAATACAACTTTTAGGTGAAGATGGTAAACCTTGTTTTCATGTGTTGATCACAGACATTTCCAAATCACATTTTTAAACAAGCATGAGAAAAACTTGTACCATTACAAGGCCTGAGTGCAGAAAACATTTCACTGGTACATTAGATATTTACTGGTACAACATTATCCAAGCTGCTTCTGCCTAGGGAAATTAATACAGGTCCATGTTTCTGATCCCACTGTTATGGACAGCTTTATCATTCACTGTGGATAGAGCAGAGCTTATCTCAAAGTGTTCACTGTCCCAGTGGAATGCTGTGTCATAAGGCTCACTGAAAATCCCCAGACTATATATGTGCCTATTCTGTGGCAAATCTGCTAAAAATTCTTACTTTTAATGTGGCATCCAGATGATAACTCAGTTAGAGAGATAGAATAAATCCTCTGTCCCTTGGTGCATAAACTAAAGTCTCAGGGAAGATGGGTCCAGCCCAGTGATATCACAGAAGTCATCAAAACAGAGATAAGGTCAGAAGTCAGGGGTGTGTAATAGCACATCTGGCCAAGTGTTTTATAATGGCCTGATCCAAAGATAGAGTCCATGAATAAACTGATATAGCTTTTGCAGGACTTCACTAGAGCTACTCTTTTGTTCACATTTTGTCTTCATCTTAACACAGATGTGATAGAGCTTTCTTATTTTTAGCTATTGGTTAAAAGTAACAGAGCTCTTCTCAAACTCTTTGCTACTTTTAGCCTAACTTTGAAAAATTTGCATTAGTTGTCTGTGAAAATTTCTATTGTTGTAGCTGAAGAATATGCGTTAAATTTAGTTCATTTGGTTGCTAATGAAATATTAGAATATCACTCCTACTCATATTCTAGCCTAGCAGATATTTATTTTAGTATAAAAATAGCAAACGAAGTAATATATTTAAACCAGCCTTATTTGTCCAACAATGCTGTTTTGCTGTGTGAGCAATCGTGCTTTTCATCTAGAAGCTATGTAAAACCAGGAAAAAAGAAAATAAAAAAAAGGAATGGTGGTTCTTTATTTTGGAGTAAATAAAGATTTTTCAAATCAAGATCTGTCCTGTAGCTAATGATTGAATCCATAAGAATAACCAAATTCAAAGAACATGACTGCTTGCCTCTGGCATGCAGTGTCCTTCATTAGAGAGCAAGGGGATGTTCACTGGAGGAATTCCCAAGGTTTGTCTCCACCAAGAGGATTTCCAAAGGTGTCTCTTCATGTCTGCTGGTGGATACTTTGTGCTACATGGTGCTCTGAGGCTGACCATGATTCCAGTTTGACTGGATATCACTGGCAGTGAGCTTCAGCCAAGGCATTAGAGATTTTAATAGGAAAAACAATAATAGGAAGCACTGCTGTGATTTTTAATTTAGACTGCCAGCTGTAAATGCACTGCTGTG
This sequence comes from Poecile atricapillus, assembly GCF_030490865.1. NCBI lineage: Eukaryota > Metazoa > Chordata > Aves > Passeriformes > Paridae > Poecile > Poecile atricapillus. The sequence goes on along the minus strand of NC_081289.1, from coordinate 104,434,108 downwards.
GTGACACTGCTAGTGTCCTGGACAGACTTTTCTCTAGCAGAAATTGAAATCCCTGCTTGTACACCAGCATGTCTTTTCTCCCCAGTTATGTGCTTCAGGGTTAGGCTTTGAAGCCTGTACTACTCACACATAGTCTTCTTTTACAGGCAGTAGAAAGAAGTGAGCATCTCCAAGAGAGTTCATCTCTTTCTAAGACAGATGGCTAAGACAAGTTTTCTTCCTCAGGAAGAAATTCTCTACTCAGAAAGAAACTTTATTTTACTGTGAGGGTGGTAAGGTACTGGCACAGGTTGCCAGAGAAGTTGTGGATGCTCCGTCCCAGAGAGTGTTCAAAGCTAGATTGGATGGTGCCCTGAGCAACCTGGCCTAATTAAATCTGTCTGTGTCCATGGCAGGGGGGTTGGAACTACAGGATCTTTAAGGTCACTTCCAGCCCAGGCCATTCCATGATTCTATTCTATGATTCTTTGAAGTAATTTTTCTCCTATGTCTACAAAGAAATCCAGGGTGAATTTTGACAAAGTTTAAACTTTTTGAAACTTTCATATCTTCAGTTGAATAAGGTGAATCACATATAAAATACAGGAGACAAAAGCCATTAGTGTGTTCAGGACATATGGGGTAGTAGAATGTAAATGGGTAATGTGGCTGCGGGGATTTTTGCAGATTTAATTTGAGTCTTTAACATGATTAAATAGACTCTTCTGGTTTCCAGTGTGAGTGTAAACAGACCAAAGTGAGGAGGGCTTTCACCTTTAAACAACCTTCCTTGTATATCAGTATTTGGGTTGGTGGCTGGTGTCACTCATGGACTGTCACAGTCACATTTTCTTTCTTATCAGAAAGTGCCTGCAAGCCCAGTTTGCTTGCATATGCACAGATCAGCCCACAGGAATTGCTGATGACTCTCATCCTCATTTTTAGTGGATATGAGGTAGTGAGCAGCTACAAGCAGTTTCTTTCCCAGTATGCCTGTCTAGGCTGAGACTCTTTCTCCTCCTCCTCTTGGAACCCTTTCTTTGTTCAGGCAGTTTCTTTGTGTAGTTAATCTTCAACATGCTTCATCTACTTCCCATTCTCCTGGCTGCAGCCTAAGGCAATTACCTCAACCAAGCTGGGATAAAGAAAGCAGAGGTTCTTCGTTAACCAATGGAACAGCTTAGTAATGATCACATTTCGTCTGAAATAAATGATTGTTTGTATAATATTAACCCTCCAGCCATAAATTACGTCTGGATAGTGCAAAGAAGGACCCCTCGAAAAAGCAAATGCCTTGTATTCTGTTTAGTAAACAGCAGAATATCCAAATATTTATACATGTCTTATTATGTTGCTTTTAATCTTACTGAAAAGACCTTTAAATGGAGAGTAAGACTCATTTCAGTGAAATGATCACATAGAATTAATTAGAGAAGAAATAAACACAGCTCTTCCATGGCTACTGGGAATAAATATATCAAGAGCACTTAAATGCTGGTATATAATCTTTCTCCTAGGCAAGAAGATCTCAGTGCAAGAGGAACTGGAATAAACAAACAAATAAAAAAGGTTAGTTTTCTTTATCCTGAAATTTTTGCTAATGTCAGAATGTCAGATGTCAGAAGGCAACATTCAGTACATCATTAGTTTTTCAATAACTAAATCATTAATCTGTAATTTGAGTCAGGGAGAGGAAAGCTTGCAAATGAGCTGTTGAATTGTATAGTAAATTGTTAAAATAAAAAGGAATCAGGTAATCTTCATTCTTTCTGATGTTCTCTGCAGTTAATACCTTAATGTTAGTGCTTAATGGTACCTTTTAATAGATTTTTCTGCTTTTAATTCATTCACATTGAAAAATAAATAGATGTAGAGACAGACCTTAAGTTACCGTCTTCTCATAGTGTTTAAATTAATTTTAAATGGCCCTTGCTTGAAGCTGGAAAAGACTTGGGCCAGGAACTTTTGAAATATGACTCTTTAAGGGAAACTAAACTTCAGAATCATGTTAGATTGATTTTCAGCATTCCAAGTCCTGTCATGTGGAACCAATTTAATGGCCTAAACCTCAGAAGGGGGCCAAAGGCAGAGCACCAGTGGAGGTGACTGCTGTCTCTGGTAGTTAGGTTTAATAAGGGAAAATCTCATTGTTAAAGTTGCATGTTCTGTGTGATTTTTTACCTACTGGCAGAAGTCCAGTGTAATAAAAGCCATGAAATGGCCTGCTTATAGTTAAATGCCTGAGTGCATATTTCTAGCAGACATGTTTTGTTGCACTACATTTTAATCTTCACAATGTTCTGATAGGTCTGATATCCTCCCCCACCCCCTTTCATATTTAATGATTTCTAAATAATTTCTAAATTTCTAAAAGTGGAATCAGAGGAGGAATCACAGCTGGAAGAAACCGTACTGCTGCACATGTGAGGAAAATGCATGGAAGATGGAGAAAGAGAGTGTTCACTGTTGAGCAATTTCCATGATTTGTCAGGATAGGGTAGTCACAGCTTGATTTGTCCTTTGAGGTACAAAGGGTATTTGATTTTCATTCAGCTGAGGAGGAGAGACTCCTTTCAAAAAGATGGCCTTGTAATTCAGAAATGCCTGGTCATCTCTACATGAAGTAGCCCCAGATTACATGAAATTCTGACTGGACTATTATGAAATCACATTTTTTATCTTTGCTGAATTAGAGGTTTCAGCTCCAGAAAATGAACGAAGCATTTGCTCATAGTCTTAAAATGCAGCTTCAAAAGGGAGCAGGTTGTTAGGTATCAGCTCAATGGCTAAAGAATTTTGTTTGGTGAATTCCTGTCTTTGCTGCTTTCAGGAAATTTAAATCCCTGCTGCTCATGAAAATGCCAGAATTGTCACTCAAACTCTTTAATGTTGTATCAGTGCAACAGCTTCATATGATAAAACTATTGAGAGGATGAAATTGGGAATATACCTGAGTGCTCTGGGAGATCATATAGTGGCACTCCAGAAAACAGTATTTTCGTGCCCAGAACTGTCTTTGAGTGCAGGAAAGCAAAGGTAGCCTAATGTGTACAAAACCCATACTTAGGAAGCATGTTAAAGTGAGTAAGTAACCAGTAATTTTGTAAGGTTTTTCTGTTCTAAGAAGGTAGAATATCTTATTGTGATGAGACAGGAACACAGAAATGTGGCAGCTGTGTGGTGAGTGGAACTCTCAGGTTTAAGGAAAAGACATGTCCTTTATAGAATCTTTAGAAGGCAACAGTACTGCAAAATCCAGCTTAAAGATCAGATCTGAAGCTAGACAGGCTCCATCTAGAAGTAAAGCTCACCTTTTTTTAGTAGAGTGTTACTAAAGTTTTTTCATCTCTGCAATCATGGTTAGTAATAGTAATGCATCTGTAAAAAATAATGAAAGTCTTTGTTCTGTTCAGATGATTTTTTTTTCTTTCTTTTAAATCTCTAACTTTAGAACTGTAGGGTGAAAATTTACAGCATTGTGACTGCTGAGGTTCTGCTTAGAGCTAATGTAATGTGCAGGTTTAGACATAACAGCAAGTAAATCTTGTTCTAAAAGGTACCTTTTCTTCTCTTTTGATTAACTTGAGCATCTGGATCATTCTGCTAATGATACCATGTAACTTATCATAGTTATTTGCTCTATAGGAGCAAGTAATTCCTGGTATTAAAGTATTGGGAAAACTCAGTAGGAAATGGGATAATGGAATTCATGTAATTAAAAAGCCTACTGGAGAGGAATGAAAATGAAAATAATAAAATCCCAGTACCAGGGTTTTTAAAAAACTGAAGAAATGATCACTTTTGGTTCAAAATCCCTTCATCAAAATATAATTGCTTTGCTAACCATGCAAACCCATTTGTCTTTATATTCTTTTGGAGGATGACAGATTCATGTTTTAAAGATGTTAGTAGCAGTCAATTTTGCTTGAGCTTGAATGGGTTTTTATACACTTTTGTGATGATTGCTGAAAACTAACTAGTTTATAAGAAACTGGTTCTGGCATTAAGATTACAGGTTTGTAATGCATTTGTTGGTTGCTCTTCCAATGAGAAAAGTGGGGATTATTCGTAACATCTGGCACCTTTTTAACAAACCTACAAAGATGACATCTTTTTGTCTCTAACACCAGGTGGAACTGCATGACTTGGAAGATTAAGCAAAATGCTTATAGTAGTCAAATCACTTATCCCCTAAGCATTAGACATTAGCATGTGGCTAATGCTGGTCTTGGAGGGATATGGATAGGGAGTCCTTTGACGGTACAGAAAGTAACCACATGCTGAAAAACAGCAGAGATGGGCTTGCTGCTCTATTATGTTTGTCGTAACATTGGGAAACCTTGAACTATGTTTCCCCCTCGTCCAGGGGAAAAAGTGCGCATCAAAACCAAAAGCTTTGTAATGCTGTAATAAGTATAACTTTGTGTAATTTCAGAGCCCTGTTACTCTCTGCGAATCAGGGTTGTGGTGACACATGATTGAACCCCTGGTTCTGAGGCTACAATGCAGTGCATTATGGTGGGGAAATTAACATCGGAAAATTAAATGCTTGGGGATTTTAAAGCCTTCTACATTAAATGGGCAAGTTCCATTTACTTCAAGTTGTAAACACTCTTTGAGCAAAGAGATATGTTCCAGCACACGGTTTTCAAAGCAAAACCCTGACCTGACTGAAGTCTGTGGGAGGCCTGCCATGAAGGTCACTGCAGATGAGTCTGGGAGGTCTCATTAAAAAAGAGCAGCTTGAGTCCTGTTGTCCCCCAAAAACGTTCTTTCTTCTGTGTTCTGGAAAAACCCACTTAACACTGATGGCTTATTCAGCTTATAAATCTGTAAATAGGCAGCAGATATTTGCTCATGATTAAAAACATAATGTGCTCTCTGCTTATGTGTCTGTATGTCTGTGTGCTTGTGTGATCTGAGAAATGACTGTCCCTGGATCAGGATTCCCACAGACATCACATGCTGAGGGATGATCCAAAGTGTCCCCTCTTCTCCAGATCATGAGCTGCTGGCTCATTCTGATCTGCTTCTGAACAGCAACTGCTTAAAGACACAATTGATAGATAAACATGTCAACAAACTTGAACATGTCTAGAGTAGCAGTTTTCAGCCTGTGGACTGCAAAACAGGGGGACTGGAGCCTGCTTTTAAAGGGTCAGTAAAAAGTTACAAAAGAAGGCAAATCTGCAAATGCTTTATAACAATCAGTGTTGTAGGAAGGTCTGTCTTCCCACTGGGAATGTTTTCTTGCATTCATACGTTGGAAGAATATTGAAAACTAGAAGACAAAGAATTAAGAAAGCAAAGATTAATATTGTATTTTGGAAAAAAATCAAGCATGACTTTCACTCCTCAGGCTGTGTGTTAACCTAGGATAGAGAACATAAAAAATCTAAGTGTCTTTTCATTTGGCAGGACAGCAAAAATTTCTTCAAAGCTATGTCCATGTGTCAGAGCAGAAGTTGTCCTTTTCTAGATTGGTAGGGTTATTATTATGTAGTTTTCTGTGTCCCTCTAAAGAAAACAGCCCAGTGAATGTTTTGTCTCATTTCACATATTTTCACAACTGTAATTATATGCATGGTAGCACTGCAAGTGGTTATGTTTGGTTCTTTCTTCCTACATGAATATACACAGATCTTCTAGAAGGAGTTCCCTGGTTTTATGCAAGAGTGTAATTTCTTTGTAGGGAATGGAGATGGTTTCTCCTGTTTAACCTACCTGTTTCCTTGCCATCCTTCTAACAGAATAGACTGTAGCAATTACTGAGCCTCGAGGAAAATCTCTCCAATACAGGCCAAACACTACAATTTATCTGATGCTTTGGTCTCCTTTGCAACATCTATTTTGGTGATACTGACCTCTTTTTTTTTTTTTTTTTTTTTTTTATGGTTTCTCTTAAAATAAAAATGCAAGGTATTTGCAATGTTTTGTCTGCCGCGACTTTATAGGCTTTCCAGTTGCCTTTTGAATAAACTTCTGCTTGGTGTAGCTTATGGGATTCTGCCTTCCTTTTCCTAGGTGCACACAGAGAGAAGCACCTTGCATGTAACACAAGCTATTTTCAGCTCCATTTCTTACAAAGTGACCCATGTTACCTTTCACAGGCAGAGTCATACAGCCAGAGCCTGTTTTCTAAACAGATGCTGTGAAACCTGGGGAAGGACTGCATCTGTTTTGACTAGAGAACTGTATTTTCTGAGAGGCAATTGCAGAGGCAATTTTTTGTGTTCACAGGAATGCAAATACAGTTCACTGGGTGTAGAAAATGTGTTTTCATAGAGGCTGGATACTGCTGGCACCAGTGTCACTCTTACGGATAAGGGAACTTGAACCCTGCTTGAAGCTCAGTGAAAAACTATCCATCCAGAGGAACATCACATTTAAAAGCGCTTGGATGGAGATGACAAGACACACGTTTCTAGTTACAGCAGATCCAGGACAACTCTGTGTATGGGCAACCTTTGGGTCTTATCCTTAGACCTTTTGAGATGGGTGGCACACATATTAAAATAATTGTACCATATATTTGAGGAGCATTAAACATAATGATAACAAACTCTGCAATGTAAATATTAACTGATAGCTATTCAGTGTTCAGTATTTGTTTTAAATGGCCTTTTGGTTGTACAGACAGATCAAGATTGCAGAGCAAAATCATTTGTCTTCATACCAAGATAGATGGGATTGAGAAGGATCAGGAATGGCTTCATATCGTTATTTTATTCCATTCTGTCTCCTTTCCAGGCATGCAGCTCAGCTCTAACCTAACATGCTCTCCCATTTGGGGTCAGAGCCTGCTATAGGCAGCTCACCAACAATTTTTCACATAAAGAAAAATTTGGATATATATAATTCTCCATTTAAAAAATTAGTGAATTACTCATGTATTCCCATTTTTGTGAGGCATAATATTTGACAGAATTTGTGTTCTGTAGAGGAGTGAAATTATGAAAACAGGATTTGCTTCTTTCTTTTTTCTCTGAATGTATTTTGTTACCTCTCTGTATTTGAGAAGTATAAGCGGAGCTTTAGAGAGTTTTTATTGAAGACTGAAATACCATCAGCTAAATCCTTAACTGCCAGCAAAGTGCCTTGCTTTTGTAACAGGAAGGTGCCTGACTATCAAATAGTAGGCTGAAAACTTGAACAGTCTTTCTTCCCAGAGTCCTTTTATTAGCTGTAGAACCACTAAGGCACAATACATGCGGAGCTCAGCCTGAGCTGAAAGAAAAGTATTTATATGGAGAGAAAAATCCCTCCTCAGAGTAACTTCTTCTCAAGAGCAATGTGTTTCTTGAACTCTAAAGTAACTAAAATGAGAAAGGCAAATTGTGTCTTCTTCTGTTCTTGTTCTCACCAATCACCTTCCATATCCTTGGGAGAACTTTAAGAATGAGTTGGGAACCAGGTGGTGTCACACCTTTTCAATGGTGCATTGTATGTATAATTTAGGGATGTTTCCTAGATATCAGTACCTTGGATACAGGCTCTGATATGACCTTGATAATCAATCATTCTTCACAAGGTGAAACTGAGGCCAAATCTTGGGACTACTCACTTGAGTGAGGATAGTTGGACACTTGCTCTTTACATTGAAGATAACATGAATAAAATATCTCAGGTGTAGGTAGTTTGTTGGAGATGGCTGGAGCTACAACCTTTGGAGACAGGGTGCCCTTCCTGTGAGCTGCTCTGCACATTCGGTGCAAGGAGACAATGTCTGAAAAAAGACATTCACACCACTGATCCATTTTAAGAATAGATTTTTAAATATTGCACTTAATTTCAAAGAAGAACATAGAAAGGCCTCTATGTCTGAATAAAGAGCACTAATAAAATCCTTTTCCAGAAAACTGCAACACCACCAACACCACCCTCAACATTTTTTCAAATATCAGCCTTCCTCTCTTGAATTCCAGTTTTCAAGGTCCACCCTCTGAATGATGACAAGTTCTGCTGTGATTTGTTCTCACCATGTTCTCATCAGTGAAGCTTTAAGCCATGTGCATCATAGCAGAGGATGTTTTAGTTTGTGTACAGGACTGCAGCAGGGTGCCCAGATGCACTTACTTATGTTAATACATGTACAGTTGACAAAGCCTGAGGGCAAAAGACCTCCAAACATTCATTAAGGCACTGCTAAATGGAAATCAAACCCAGGCTCTCTAGTACAAGTTTTTAATAAGCACTTTCAGAAGATGCTGAGACAAAAATGCTTCTCTTGTGTGGGAACTGGTTCTTGACTGCTGGAAAAGCCATTTCACCTAGGAAAATGGGCAGTACCTGAAATGCACTCTTATTGAGAGAATTTTAAAAAATAGATGTAAAAAAAAATATGATCTTAAAAGTGAAGTCATGTAAGATACAGAGGTGTTTTCTAGTGAAATAGGGACAGGATGTATAAAAGAGAAAAATGAAAGATGTTTTTCAATTGTGTGTTTAATTGTATCTGGTTTAGTTTGTAACTTCTTAAAGTTTTATACTTTCATACTTTAAGGAATGGGAAATTTGCCTGAATTATGCCTTTGTATTCACTGTTTCTCTAGTGAGTTTACTCATGCCTTATTTTTGTGACACTTGGAGTGGAATTAAAATTACAGTGAACTCAGTAAGGAGAGAAATAGCTAAAGGAGTTCTATCAATAGTTTGCACATTCATCAGCAAGTCTAATTGTTTCAGAAAATGACATGGCCATTTCTAGCCCTGAAAGGGGGGGATTTCTTCAGAATTTCCATGGAGAAATTAGAGGAATTAGCATCTTTGTCATTTCACATTTGGGAAACTCTTTGTGCCCCAGCTGGGTGGGTGGAGTGAGGAAGCACTCCTGGCAATACACTGCATGTCTATCACTCAGCTTGCCTGTGCCTGTCTTTTGGCTGTGTACTCTGCTGCTTTAGCAAAAAGTAATCCTGACTTTTAAGGTGTGAGTTTAGAATAAGGTTCTCTAAACATTACAATATAAACTCCATAAATAAAGAGCTGCAAACTCTTTATCTACCATACAAAGTGGTTAGAGTAGAAGACACTGCTTTTGAGCTACCATGGCTTCAGCTTCAATAAATCAGTTGACAAAACAGATCTAGGAAAGAAGCTGAAAAAAGTACAGAAAGCTGTGGCCAGAGTCTTCTTTTTCATCACACCAAAGGCTTTTTAATCTTGTGTTGGAAATCATCAGTTTCAAACACTGAAAATTTTTGGTAAAGATCTGTTCAGAAGTGGACACCATTTCCTTCTTTTGTTATTTTGCTTGGTGAAAAAAAAAAAAAAATAAAAATTTGGTTAAATGTCTGGGCTTCGCAATCCAGGGAAAAAAATGAAAACTCCAGGAAAACACAATTCAAGACTGGCAGGGGTGGGAAAACAAACAAAAAGCCCTGTGGGAATGAATGAGGCAATAGGCAAACTTCATAGTGTGCAGAAGAAAGGCAGATTTCAAATTAAAATGCTTACCAGGTGATTGAGATATTTTGCCTGAAAGTTTCAATAAACATGTCCACTGAAGAGTATCAGCTGTGTCTACAGTGGTTGGTGTGAAACAAAGAAACATCTGTTATGTATATGTTTTGGACACTTTAGAAAGCTTGAAGCCAAGACTGAGGGTCAAGAATTCTATATATACAGATATATAAAATTCATTTCTCAAATGTAAGCAGAGCTAATGTTCTGGTTCTTTGATAATGTCCCCTGCAGTGAAATTGCCACCAAGAGTGAATTTGCAGTACATTCCCTCTGCACACACAAATGTACAATGTGGCTCTGTGCAAAGTCAGCCTAGTTAAGCCACATGTACAAGCATATCTAGCTCAGTTGAATGGACACGCTTTGGACTCCGCTTAGAATAAAAAATAAAAAAGCTGTGTCTTCACCTTAACCTATGACTGTAACAATAATGACTCCTTTCCCTGGAAAATAAACACAAATTGGTTGCAAAATTGGTTGCAAAAAAACCACCTCTTTGCTTTGTTTGAAAAAAATAACAAGATGGATACCCACTCACATGGACAGGGCTCCATGCTGTTTGTGATATTTCACATATTGTATAAGTTGTTTTGTGTCTTCCCATCTAGCCAGCTCTATATCCACTGACTTGAAAATAGCGAAATACGATTAGATCTGAGGAAGAAAAGAAAATACTGGGGTTTTTTTTCCTAATAAGTATTTAGCCTGGATGATATTCAATCTGGCTTTGTCAGTCAACACAGATCAAAATATTTTTTAACCAAGTTATATTGGACAGGCTGATGAACCAAAATAGAAGGCCTACAGTGAGACAATGGGATTTTCTTGGCAAGCTTTGTGTCAAGGTTGTATTAATGGCATAGCAGAGAAGGAGTTCAGGAAAATGAAAACATCAAGGGGAAACAGGAAGATTTGGGAAACTGTAGGATGGCTAGTTAATGAGCCACTGTGTTTGCTTGCACAAAGCAAAGCCAGTCTTGTCCTGCAAAGATGAAAAGGAGAGCAGGGAGCATCTTGCTAAAAGCAGAGATGAACAGAGAAAAGTATGATTCCTTGAACAATAAACCTCAGATGGTTCTAACCCGTTTTCTTCTGAGGTGTCAGAGGGCAAAAGGTTAATAGCAGAGGACAACGTGAGTGCAGAGCACTTGGAGAATCCTCAGTCAGTCTTACTTATTTCCACAGACCTATCTCACCACAGAAATCCCAAAACTGCTAATAGGCACTGCCTTCAGGAACCATTACACAAATTTGGCTGGCATCTTCTTACCCAGCATGGCTTGCCAACAGTGACATGTTCAGGAATGGTGGAAATAAATGGCAGTGTAGCAAGGGATAATGTCTAAGTGAGGCATTTAATCTGTAAAGCACTGAAAAGAGGGGAAATAATCCAAATCTTAATCTGTGCAATGATGCATGTGAGTGACATCTGCTCTGTCTGGCTCTGAGGCCAAGATAATTAATCCATGGAGAAGAGGTTTTGCTGTACATCTTGACAAAAATCGTGGAGTAATAATGTCAACAAATGCAACAAAATGGTTATTATAGGATAACCTTTTACCTGAAAGGCAGTGGTATGGCCAGTGGCGGCTCAGTTACAAGCTAACTTCTTATCTAAAAAAGGAAGAAATCTGTGTTTCCCATAGGAATCACTGTACTGTGGAAGCTCCTCCTCTGTTTTCACAAATGTCTTTGCTACATGCTTGCAGATGTCTTTGGAAATGCATTTTCTCCCTGAGAACAAGAGGGATCAGGAGCATAAGGAAAGAGCATATGGTAAAGTCTTAGCCCCAGGGGGTATGCAGATTGGACTTTGCTCTGCATTTTTCATGATATATGATTCTTCCCATGGAAATAATTTGGACTCCAGAGGAAGGTTTTGTATTAAAATTTCAGAACAGATAATGTTCTGAAAAACAACTATTTTTTCAGGAAATTAATATTGCCTCCCACAGTTCATATCTGGAAAGTCTTTGACTACAGTGCTGAAAAAGGTCTTATTTTTTGGAAACATTGGAGAAAGATCAGAGAATTAGACAAATATATACTGAGGAAACAGAAGTAGCTGGGAGAAGGCTTATCTATGCAGAAACTCCCTCTTCCTGGCAGAAAAGAGAAAATACATCTGTCCCAAAGTTTCTACTGTAAAAGCTGATAGAAAATTTTTGGTACTGTCTCATCAAATAGAATTCACCAGTTTTTTCAAAAATAAGTCTTTGATTTCTGGCACAATTTTGAACAGACACTGCGCCTCAAGACCTGAGCACAGGCATCAGTGGGGAAGTCCTTCTGAGGCTCAAAATCCTGCAGGGAACAAAGGCATTCCTTCAGCACCTCTGCTCAGCACACTGGAGTCCACAAGAGACTCAGGCCTTTGGAGGAGGAGATCAGCACCTTCAGAGTCATAACTGCTCAAACCAAAGGCTTCAGGCATGGAGGATGATAGCACTTTTCCATGTACAACTGATAAAATGTACAAATTGATATTCCTTAAGGTTTGTCTGTGACCAAAGTTCAGTTAGATTTTTCCTTGAGGTAGATAGAATGGATATTTTTTATCATCAGGGGTTTGCATTTTCTAACAGGGAGACTATTTTTATAAAACATCTTGACATTTCTCATTCATGTCATTCCATGTTAACTCAATCAAGTATCCATGTTAACCAGATCACAGCAGAGATTCTCTCCAACTTACTTGTTTTTTGTATGCTCAAGACAGCAACACTGACCAACAGTGGGAAGATGAAATTTACATTTCATTTTAAAATGTGTAATAAAAAGAATCAATACAAAGCAATACATTATACACATACTGATGAAACACAAACCTGTGATCACAGCATGGCTGTATGAATCTCTAAGTTAGATCCTGTATATGCAAAAATAACTTCCTTTAAGCCCCATTTAAACCTGGAGGAACTGGATTATACTTTTGCAGAGCAAAGAGAATACATCAAACTTACCAGGCAGGCTGATAGTTTGTATTAATGAAGCAGTCGTAGTAGGTAATTGCAGAATCTTCTTTTGGGCAGTGTGCACACATCTGCTGGACTAAGGATAAGGTGTTTAGTTTGCATTTACAAGTTAAGCTGCAGCTTTAACTTTACATGGCTTTTAGAAAGCCATATGCTACCAACTTATAAAGAGGTTAAGATTTCGCTGCAGAATAGCAGGCATTCTTCCACAAGACACTTCACTATAATTTATGGTTGTTTAATGTACTTCCAGAGGACAAAATTGTGTGTACAAGTTCTCCGAGCATGCACCAGTCATCTCAAGAACCCCAAAGTAGTTAATACCCTAGATTTATAGTAAAATAGTTTAATATTGTTACTAAACAAAATTGAGAGTTCATGGAAAGGACAAATGCAAAACACATGCTTGCAAAAATAGCACTGGTGAAGAGAAACAGTATCAAAACATGTCCATAAGATCTTTAATGTTTGTAAGCTGCATCTGAAGGCTAATGAGATTTCAAACTACAGTATGTCAAGTTTATGAGGTGTAGAAGGACATGTCCCTTACTCTCATGTGAAATATTGGGCAGTAAAGAAGTTTAAAACATTCCTGAGCTGATTTGAAATTTAAAGTTATGCCCTGACTGGACTGGACTTTCTATAAAGTAGATGGTTTTTTTCCCTGCCTTCCAAATCTATCATTCTTAATATTTTCACAGTGCCAGTGTCTGGGAGCATCTAATGCCAATGTATCTTCAGCAGCATGAGCTCAAGTGACTTGATATTTACAACACCAATCTCGTGAGCTTTCACAAATGTCTATAGACACAGAATTATAAGACATTATGAAAAGAGGGGCTTAAAAAATTCTGCAATCATGACACAGTCTGTGTGCTCTAAAAGAGGAAAAACACACCATTTTATACATGTCAAAATCTGTTTCGTTTCTTTTGTCTGTATTATGCATTTGCTGGCTGTACATTGCTACATGGTTACTCTTTTATTTTACTTAAGAATGTGTCATATTAATGTATGAGCACCAGAACACTCACTCTGTGGATTTGTTTTTCCTTTGAGTCATAAAAAAATCCTTAAATCCATGAAGTTAAAGTTACTAATCTAGTGATTAAGTCTGGAACTTTTTGAGCTGTGTTCAGTTCTCTTTTCTACAACAAATTTAATTTCAGATCTTGACCAAGCCAGCTCCTTCTTGCCTGTAAAGAGTGAAGAGAATTTCTTCCCTGAAAGGTTTCTGATGAAGTTAGTTAGTAAAGTACAGTAAAGATTGTACAGACCTTTTTAAGATAGGAAGAAAATAGATAAAAATATTTTAAAAAGAAAATGCTTATTTTTTCTGAATGCTTTCTGTATTTAATAACCATACAGATAAGAAAGAATTCCTTAAAGCAATAACTCACAGAAATTTTGTGAATGTGTATCATAAGGTGTGCAAGTTAGTCCAGACAGTTCTAGAGCCTCACAGGGACAGATACTGAAAGAGCAAATAATAACTTTGAAATCCTGTTCAGAGGCAATATAGACTGCAGTTGCCAAATGGACAAAGTGTAGTAAACCTGAGAAACTCAAATTTAAATATAACTTCTAGGTGTTTTTTTTTTTTTTTTCTATTAAATTAGGAACAGGTATATTTGGGTTATTGAAACAGCTTTCATTTTGCCTTAGGCACTATTTCAAGGGCTGGAAGGAATCTGTCTTTAAAATTGTTTAATCTAATTTATGGCTTGGGAGACCAATATGGCTTAATCTTAACCACATGATAAAAATTGTAGAGTATCACTACATATAGAAGTCATTATCTGAATTTTATGGGCGTGTAATTTTTGCTTTGGAATAATTCTGGTAACCTTACATTATGTGTTTACCTTATACTGACAACATGTGCTCTCAAACTCAGTTGTCCCATAGCTTTTGTCTATGATTGGAGTATAAATTTTGAAGGTGGAAAATATATAACATTTCACTTACTCTGCTCTTTTATTTCCTCCTCACAGCAAGATCATGTGTGCCACATTGTTTTTTAAAATCTCAGGTATCTTTTTGCAACACAAGAAGGCTCACTTCTGTGAAGGCATTCCTGACAGGGACATTTTTCTTCTAGTTTAATTCCTAGTTCTTAATTTCATCCCTGTGCTACATGCTAAATGTCTGAGTTCTGTCGGTGTTGCTGTGTGGTCAAAGACAGTGTAACTTACATTGATTCCTGCAACTTGAAACCTGTGGTAGGATCTGTAAGTATTTGGATGTATATGCAGAAAAGAACTGTGCAGCAGTCAATAGCACAGACAAACACTGATACATTTTTCCTGAAAATGGAAAAGGGAATGCTCCTGATGCAATGCTTCAGGTCTTGATCTTTGCAAAGCCAGATGAAAGCCTGCATTCAGAAACCAGCAAGGGGTAATTCAACTCATCAGTAAAAGAATTGCAAAGCCATAAGCAAGAAAACAAGGCCATGTGCTGTAACCAGGTGTCATGACAATATTTCAGCTCAGACTGCCTCTGTATCTTCTGACTCTTAAAAAGTAAAGGGAATTGGCATGTGTGTGTAAAATCTAACTGCTGACTGTTGATCTATCGTCTCTCTCACTGCCATTCCTGGACACTAGCACAGCTTAGAGAAACTGTCTTTAATCTTTCCTACACTTATCTTTTTCCTGGAAGCTTCTCCCATTATGTGTTCTGGGAAATATCTGATGCATTAACAGCAAGCACAGCTGACTTGAGCAGTTCTGAAGGTGAGCACTTGTCAGTTTTAGTTTGGGGTGTTATCATAACAAAATCCAGTCACTCTTTGCTAGGAATGCATGTGCTGCACAGTCTATTAAATCTAATTCTTTGTTCAAGGTACAATACCTTACTGCTTAAGAATGATAACAGCAAAAATATCAAAACAAAGTCTAGAGCCTTTTTAGGCCAATATCCAGCATGTTTAATACCAGGCTTTGGCAGCATGCAGGCAGGGATAGCAGGAAATGAAGCAGGGACAGTGGAGAAAGGGATGCAGCCAGAGCTTTCTGAATGATGACATTTGTTCGTGGAAGCTTGAGACTTTTTTACACACTGATGCCAACACAACTTTGAATTGTATGATGGGAAAGAGAAGCTGCTGAAAGAATGCAGAGATTCACGAAAGATGGTTCAGGTCCATTCCAGAGTAGGGGAAGAGAGATGGATTTGTGAAGGGTATGTCTAGAAGTCTGTGCATGTGCATACGTATGTATGTATATATGTATGTGTGTGTGTGTGTGTGTATATATATATATCTGTGTGTTTGTGTGTGTGTGTGTGTGTGTAAGAGAGACAGAAGCAAATGCATACTTTGGACACGAGCTGCATCCATCCAGATACAGCTGAAAACTGAACTGTGCTTTGTTATAGGGTTAAAGCTGCAAACAACAGCTGGAGACCTTCTGAAAAGAAAGGGGGGGATTTTCTGGACATGAAGAGTGCTCCAGCAAGGATAACAGCATCTGGCACAGTGACTGTGGGACTCCTAAAAGTGCTCCTGGACATGCCCTGCCCCAGGGTGGTGGCCCTGGAGACACTGCTTCTTACAGCTGTGGCCTGTGGCAGCAGGAGTCCCTCCTTGGCTCCACAGCTTTCTGTGCCCACAAGCCAAATGAGCTTGGAAAGCTGTTGTGAGATTTGTTTTAATGGCATCCTTGAAACAGCACTGTAAAACCTTTGATGGTGCTTGAGTGATCAATATTTGAGAGATTAATTTTTTTTTTTTTTTTGATCTGGTGAGAAGGCAACTGTTATGTGATAAATCTCGATGTTGCTGATGAGGTTGTCATCTTCAATAACATAAAACTTTGCTTTGTGTCTAGGTGAAAATGTCTCTGTCATTTTAGGGCAGGTGTTTCCATTAAATAGACTAAGAAGAGATCAGATAAAATGCGAACATAGGAGAGGAGACAAGAGATCTCTTTGTTTAACCTACGTGTAAAATTTGATTGAAACACAGGACCTGAAATAAAATTATTTCATCCAAAACAAAACAGCACTATGTTTTGTATTAAATAGATCTATCTAGAGTGATGGTGGAATCAGTGAAAAGAGAACCCATTTCAGAAAAGATGTCTCCTGCAGTTTTTGTCATTTGACTAGTCTTAAACAACACATCAGCATCTCAAGGGTTTTTAAAATTTATTTAGTTTTTTTATATCCAAAAGGTAGTTTTTCTTTTGGTCAGATACAGCAAAGGTAATAACTGAATCAGCTGACCAAAAGACATAGTAAATTATACTCAACAGCAAACAAAACAACAAAACAAGGTTACTCATGTGAGGACCCAGTAAGAAGACTTAACTTCCATAACGTGAAAGGAAAAGGACTGAAAAGCCATTATGAGTGTGAGGTCAGCAAAGAGCCCTGACACCATTCCTCCTTTAAGTGACAAGGTTTCAATCATTAAAGAAGCTTTCTCTGCCTTTAATGAACAGAATAAATGAGCTTTAGATGGGCTGGGGCTTGAAGGAACCCCTGAGAATACAATAGTTACTAACACATGATTCTGATCTGCTAAAGTACCTGGGGAGTGAAGCCTTGACACACTTACCTTAGTGGGGTTACCAGGGAGGAAACAGTCATCCCACAGCCAATCCCCAGTTTTGTAGGGCTGCTCCAACTGGATTTATGTATCTTTTGCAAAAGATGTCACCAGCCAAAGAGGTGACAGCCACAAGAACCAGGATCTAAACTGGAGAGAGACTAATTTTTATTTATTTGTCTTTCAGATTTAGCAATGTGAGATCTCTTCCCATACAACAGCTTCTCTCGAGCTTTGCAGAGGCCTGCATTGCTTTTCCCAGTTTGCAGATGGCAAAGATTCAAAAAATGTCTGAGTCATTTTTTTAAAAAGTGTCATATTATTCTTTTTCAAGTTTCCATTTCCTTCACCAGAAAAATGAACAGTATTTTTTTTCAGTATTGAATTTCCTGCTCTGAGGGAAAATGATGTGCAGATGATGTTTTGCAGACATGGCCTCACAAAGATTGCATCCACAAAGCCTCGCAGGCATGCTGCAAGGAGCACTGAGGCTGTGGGTTAGAAGTGGGAATGGTCAGTACTTCTCATAAACTATACTAGGAAAGGAAGTCAACTGTATTGATCTTCAGCTCAAGTGCATATTACAAAATGGCCTAGGACCTAAAACAAATCCCTTCTAATAATATAGGAAAAGACTCATTATTTGTTTTGCCTTCGGCATGTAGTATAGAATGCCTAGAATAGGGCGAAGAATCAAGTAAACAAAAATAAAAATTGAAACAACGTGTCCTCTCCTTTTTAAAAGCAGTGGTTAAAACAGACACAGTTTCTCAGGGGCCTAAGCTGGTCATAGGTCTTTGTAGTTGGGCAAGAAAGAAATCCATGAACCACTGACTCATAGGACAGCCTAGGCTATGTCTCTCCTCTGGAAGAGATCTCAAAAGATTGCTTAGTCCAACATTTCATGGGAATTACAGCCTGGATGAGATTATCCATCACTCTGTCCTGCCACATCTTGAAAACCTCCAGTGATGGGGACCCCACCACATCCCTGGGCAAGATTGTGTCAGTGAATGAATATTTGCACCATTAAAACTTTCTTTCCTGTGAAATATCAAAAATTTATGCCCAGGAAGTGAATACAATCAGTACTTTTCTATTGAATTTCAAAGCATAGCTCCTTTGGAGTATGTTGTAAATCCACAAGAGTAGGGACAAATTGATTTCGACTCCACAGCCAAAGCAAGGCCTGAATTTTGTGGCTGTTTTTCAGCACGCACAAGTACCCAAGTGCAAATGCAAAAGGACAGGGGAATATATAATAAATTAAAGTAAAAATCCTGTACAACTGAAGTGTATGCAACATTGCTGGGGTTCTGCCCAGAATACTGCATCAATGAATCCAATTCTACCATTTTTTTCAACTAGTTAAATAATCCCCAGAGCCATGAAGTTGTGGGACCTTACTGACCTGTCAGTTATCATCTGCAGAAGCAGATGAATAATAAAAGTGGCTTCTGTTTGCTCCTCCTCCTATCCTCTTCTCATCACGCTTTCCCATATCACATCTGTAAAATTTTCTAACAAAAATTGCTACCTGCAATTAAATCAGCCAAGATGTATCTCTTGTTCCATCTCATGAGCTGGCACCAACAGGCCATCCTTAATGATGGCTGAGTTCATGTTGTTTCTGACAAGGATATAAACTAGAAAAAGAATGTAGGTTTATTGTCAAGCCTCAATATAACTTGAAGCAGAAAACCTCAGTCTTTGGTCTGCAAACTGAGCTAATCTGTCATGGAAACATTCAGACATGCATAAAATTTTACTTCAGAATATTATTTCCATTAATTTGCTTAACTGTGCTTTTAAATGTTTTAAAGTATTTCCTCTTTCTATGTTACAAGTGCTGCTTGTAGCTTCCTGCTTTGCTGTGGTTTAGATGCCTCCTAAGACATGCAAGTGAGGAGTTTGGAGCAGACCTCACTGAACTTGCTGTGATCATCACCACAGGATTCAGCCCTCCTTCTGGCTTCAGCTGCATGTTCCCACCAGTGGTTCCCCTCTCCTGTGAGACCCCCTCTATGAGCCCCAACGATCCACCCCACTGTGCCTAAATGTACCTTATTTATTACCTATGTGAAGCAGTAAGTGCCTTCTGCAAACTCTCTGAGTGTCTGGAAGGTTGAAGCCATCAAATATCCTGCATGATTTTTTTTCTGTAGCATAGTTCCAGAGGCAAAGCCTTCAGGTTTCTACAGAAGCAGTAGTAGAAGAGCTGGGTGATGCTCTTGGTGTGCTTCACCTTCTACAGCCTAGGGGAAATGGAAGACTTGGGAGGAGAACAGACAGACAGGCTTCAAAATATGTTAAAGGTAAAGCCTGTGTAAGTGAGAGAGTCCCTAAAGGAACTGTTACAGGTTGGGAAAATATGAACACATGAGTCCCATCAAATTACATATTCTGTTTCTCAGAATTTCCAGGCCACTTACAGATATACCAGATACATTATATATTTATGATTTATTTGAATACTGAGAGTTTCTCTCTCAATGATGTTAAGACTGCTGGTGATAATTTTTAAGGAAAATAATGTTAGTTTTCCCAAAATGTCTTAAATATATACTATCTGTAACACTGCTGAATTATAAACTGTCCATTACTTCAAGGTAGAGTTCATGTTAAGATCAACAATATTTAGGTTAAAAGCATGCACAGATTGTGCTTACTGGCTAGTTTGAGAACTACTTCCAGAATAACAGTTGAGAACCACAGGAATTTTTTTAATTTGCAGTGATGGAATGGTTTGGGATTATAAAATATCTTTATAAGTCCCTTCATTTTCTTCAGAAGATATTTCAGTAGTCTGACAGAATACAACAGAAACAGCTTTAACCACCATGGGTTTTAAAGCTTACTTTCCCTAGAAAAAGATGATGCATTCTAGAAGATGTTTTCTCTTGAAATTAGAGAACTTTGCAAGAACAAGGAGGGACAGACTTGCTCAGGAGACCATAATCTTGCAGAACCTAAGTAAAATGGACAATAGATGCAGATGGCATTGGTTGGAAAACATTGTCTTGTTAATGGGGAGCTGCTCCAGGAAGCAGAGCAAATCTTCCCCTGTCTGTCCTTCTATATTTAAATCTGGAGATTGAAATCTGAGAATGCCACATGCAGGGTGATGAAAGGGCTGCAGTGAAGATAAAATGCCAGTGCAAGCACCCTGAAGCATACTGTATCAGCAGAAGACCTCAGGATCCCCAGGAGCACTAGGGGATATTTTCCTTAAGAGCTACCCAACTCTCACAGCTTTCCTCCCCAGAAAAGTTTAATTTCTAATTCTGCTGTCAGATCTCCATCTGGGGCCAGGCACTAAGGCTCACCTCTGAAACAAAACAAGTGGAAGTCAAGGATCTTTTCCTGTCCCTCGGAGTCTTCTCGTCAGCTTGTAGCTACAAATTTATTTTCTGGCTCCTGTGAGAGTCCAGCTGAAAAATCATCCTCTTTTGGCTAATACCTGACAAATGTTGGATCACTGAGTGTGAGTAATGTGGTCATAATCCACATACTAAAATTCAGTTCATAGACACTATGGAAAAAATATGTGTTAGATAAGGAGAAGCTGTCTTCTGGATCAAGCAGATGAGCATTGCTTTCAGATGCAGTGTATGTGAGAATACAGCAAAGGCCCTTTCTGCTTTATCCTCAAACTGCCTCTTGGATTTTTCATCTGTGAACAACCTTTTCTTGCTACCTTGTTGCAACATCAGTGGTATGAGAGCAACAAAATCTCTGGGAGGAGATAGGTTTTTGTAGAGTCAACTATTACACTTGGTAGAGTGGTGTCACTGATCTGTCTGATAGATTTTGTTTAGCCCATTGTGGTGATTTAAAAAAAAAAAAAAAAAGGAATGCCTAACCACATAAAGCCTTACTTCTGTATGTTTTCTTTTTAAGTTGTGTCTACCTTTAAAATCGCACATTCTAGTCTTTTGTATAGACATTTTACAATCAAAAATGGCTTTGCACAAAACCAGATTCTTTATACATTGTTAGGCAGGATAAAAGCTAGCTTTCTGTGTCTTTGCATTTGTTTTTCAAATCAGAAAATCCTATCATTGGCCAAATAAAAACTACCCGTCTAGTTTGTAGTCTTTTGATCTATTGACAAAAACTACAAGGTGACTTTTTATTCAGGGTAATGTCTCCCTTCTTTTCTCTGCAGATTATCCAGGTACTGAAAAGTTGCAAGTTACTACAGACCAGCAAACCTCACAGTGTTTAATTCAGCAAACTAGACAGGAGAACAAGAATAAAATACTGTCTTCTTATATCTAAGGTCTTTTTTTCTTCAATTCTCAGAAAGCTTAAACTGCCCAAGTCAAAGGTGTCCTTGCTGGACAATGTGTTCCAGCTCTTCACTAGTGATGAATTTGGAATAGGTCATGTCATTTTCCTCTTTCAGTTCCTAAAGGATGTCAACATTTCTATGCAAGTCCTAGTGTTATTGATATCCACTCTGTGACCATACAAAAAAATGGACAGAGATCTAAATTCAGAAGACTAGAGGACGAGTAGATATCCATGCCTGAAGATATTTTCTAAGAGGATGAGATGCAAGATGACTGGATGATTAAATTACTAGGTGGTATTTGCCCAGAGAAGTGGTGGATGCCACCTCCCTGTGAGTTTCAGAGCCAGACTGGATGGGGCTCTGGGTGATCTGGTCTAGTGGGAGGTGTCTCTACCCTTAGCCAGGGTGTTGGAACCAGAGGAACTTTCAGGTCCTTTCCAACCCATGCAACTCTATGATTCTATGAGTCTGTGATTCAATGATTCTATGATATGACAAACAAGAAAATATAGAAAATCCCCTACACAAAATATAGATGAGTACATCTAGTGGGGTTTTTTTAAATTGTCTCTTACATTAAATTTCAAAATAATTCAGTAGAAAGTGACACCTATCTTGAATCTGTAGTTTGTAGTTGTGGCAATTAAAACCTCCACTAGATGGAGAAATTAAAGAAATTTAATTTTTCCGTTAAGGGATATCACATTTAATCTCTAAGGGGATCTGCCTCTGTTACTTTATACATATATGCTGTCTTCCAGTTAAAGACACCTGTTTAAAAGTTAACTGCATTTCAGTCATAGAACTAGTGGTGAGAAAAACCGGTCTCTGATTGTTAATAACTCTGTGACTACTAAATGAAACACAGCTGCTCTGCCATTTCTATATTAACTTGAATCTATAATAATATTTTATAGACTTTTACTGAAAGTTATGCTAGCAGGTGTAACTAGTTATTCTAGTTACCCCACACCAGTCAACACTTAAAAACCAATTTCTAGGAAGCACAGTTTGAAAATATCCATACATTGTTCCACATTAACTTCCATGACAGAAGGGAAATCTGTTCACTTCTAGCAGTCCCCAGAGACTTCTGAAAAACCCACTTGTGCTTTCATTTCTATGTTTGTGGCTCTAGATGTTACTCAGCCTTCCTTCTGCACTGAATTTATCAGTGGTCAGTGGCAGCTGTGCGGATCGAGCCACTGTCAGTTGTTCTACTCAACAGCTGCTCTCAGCCAAGCTGTTTAACACAGAAAGTAGCAGGGAGTGCAAGACCAGTCTTGTTCAAAGTCACTTCTACTTCCACAAGAGTAGGAGCATCAGGTGGACACACTGCAAAGCTAAGGAAATCTGACATACAATGATAACAGAGCCCCTGCCTTCCAATACCAGCCTCTCTGCAGACAGTTGCTGAAGTAGAGCCAGAGAGGAAAAATTTGATTGCAGAGAAATTGTCTGTGTTGAAAAAGACTGAAACCACATATATTTGAGGTGCAAGTCTTAGACTGATGGTTGTAAGAACAGGCTTTGAAGGTGTTCTCCTTGGCTTTGGAAAATATATATTTTTCCTTCATATCTCTCTCGCCTTCAGCAGAGCTGGGTTTTTGATGAATTGCTGCTAATAGTTTGTGGGTATCCTTTTAATTCAATTTTAAAGAATTTAGCTGTCCAAATGAATACCTAGACCTCAACACAACTGATGCCACCCTGAGCAGCAGTAGCAGTCCTGTTTCTTGAAGAAGAGTATCTGTTGTTTGTTGCCCCAAAGAACAGATTGTGCAATAGGGATCCAAGGCAGCAGCTGGCAGCTGATGATATATATCAAGGGACACACAGATTTTTCACTAACTTTTGAACTTCAGACTTGGAAATGAAAACTACAAACAACATTGCTTTTAATATTTAAGTTGTCACCATGCTGAGGTACTCTGTAGTTTCAGGTGTTCTAGGCTGGGCTATCACTTCAATCAAGAGAGTTTCTTTAAAAACTGTAGTTTTTCCTAACATACTATAACTATCTAATTCAAACTTTCCATCCTGCTAAGCTCTTTGTTTCAGTATAAGTTTTTAAAGTGAAATGCATGGATTCAATTTGTCTTGTGAGCGTTAAACCCTTCTTCATAATTTTTCAGTTTGTTCAATTATGTTTATAAAGTAACTACCCTTCCCACATTGATATTACAAGAAAACATTATGAGAACGTCTTTCTATGTCTTTATTAAGTCTGTCATTATTTCCTGTACTTGTATCTCTTTTCTCCTTCCTTAGCATTCCTCAAAAGCTGTTGTGTTTTGTCTCAACTGACTTCATGAGAAACTGTGAGATTCTCATGGTGCTATTTGGAAATGTATATTGTAGAAGCTCATTTGAGTGATTTATGCAATTAGGAAAATGTACAAGCAATGGCTCCAGGTCATGCTTCTAATGAAATCCAAATGCAGGTAATGAAGTTGTATTTGAAAATAAAAATTTTGCATAGCTCAGCTGCCTTCGACATAAACTGAAGCAATTCCAAACTTGCTTGGGAAAAGTGATGTTAAAATTAAAGGCAGAGGAAATGTCAGAGAGATGCAGCTGCCTGTGCAGTTCCACAGAATTGTAATAGTTGTCTCTAATCTGTCTTACCTGTCTCCATGAAGTGTTGTTTCACAGGCTCTGATCACCTACAGTCTGGTTGTTCCAGAACTGTCATAGTAAAGTGATGAAGCAGAATGCAGAGTGTGTGTGTGTGTTTGTGTGTTTGTGTTTGTGTGTTTAAAAATCCAAGCTTGAGAACACTTATCTAAAAGTTTCTACTCAAACACAAAACCACAGATTATTTTCCCACAAAACAAGATAAAAGTACTCTGAGGAGCAACCAGTTTACTCAGGAATTTATAAAGGTTGGGTTGTTTTTTTTTTTTAAGGCTGAGACAAAGATACAGTATTGAAAAATGAATGAAAACTAATCCCCGTGGAATTGTTTCTTCATTCAGGACTCAGCTCTGATCTCTACAGATGTGGTTTAGACCTAGGGAATTGTCTGGAGGGGTTTTTTTTTGTTTGTTTTTTGGGATTTTTTGTGTTTGTTTTGTTTTGTTTTGTTTTTTTAATGCTATTAGTCCAACGGACTGAATAAGTGGGTTCAGATTAAAGATTCCTGGATTGAACCAGAAATTTTTATTGTCATTAGCAAAGTATTGCTGTCAGAAAAGAAAGATTAGCTGTAACATGCCCAAACTTGTAATACTGCCAATTTAAAAAGAAGATGAAAGCTTGAGCAAAAACTTTGGCCCTAAGAGCCTGACACATAGTTGAGAGCAACAAAATTAACAGCAGTCTAACAGCATGTCCAAATGCAGTAAGATAATAGAGAAAATGTGAAGTAAAAGAAGTAAAAGAGAAAAAAAAATATTGCTGTTGATAAGTTTTCAGGGAGAATCTCCATTATAAAATGCTGTAGTCTGTAGATGGTGATGAGTCAGTCATGTGCTACGGACAGAAAAGGTATCTGAAACAGACTTGGTAGTTTAAGAGTATTTTAAGAAAACTACCATCTTTCACTATTGTGCTCCATTACAGATTTCCAGGCCACCAGGAGCCATTGGGCTCCTATTCTTTTTATCACAAGCTGTGATATTTCATCCATTTTTAAATTCAGTTTGCATTCAATTAAATCTTGCATTTTGAATTCGCTTTTGACTGTGAATTTTCAGAAATTAAGAATCCATCACATTGCATAGTGTTTTGTTCTCATTATCAATCAGCTTCTTTGTCAAAAAGTCTGTCTCTTGCTTATATGCATTGCTGTTATGCAATTTGTTCTAACACTTTTCTAACTGGTGAAAGATGCATTTCGAAACAAGTATTTTGTCAGTTCCAAAAATAGATCTTAGGTTGGTTGTTTTGGTTGCTGTGTTTTAATTTTCTTTTTTGAATGAGAACATTATGCATCTAAGAAAACCCCAAAAACTAGACTCGCATCTCAACAATGCTTAAAAGTATTTGAGCTAATTTGAGTATTGCTAGTACTTTGTCATCATTTTAGGATCAAACTGTAGGAAGACATAAGCATACTCTAAAAATGTCTAAGCTGCCACCCAGGAAAAGATTCTGAAGGGTTCCCATTGACATGGCACACCATCTAAGTGCTAGGATGAGTGAAAAGTCCTTAACAGGGAATCACACCTAAGCAAGATCAGCAGAATGTGTCTCCCAGTCTATAAAGCTGCTGAGTGATGATGATTGTAATCCCCTGAGGGAACTTAACACAGGGAAAGACCCATTTCTGCAGAACTAACAGGACGGTGCTCAATCCGCCTCAAAAACTGTTTCACACAGGGTTTGTGATTAGAGAGTGAGAGAAATTAAGTTCAAGGTTAGTTACGCCACTATTATTTACAAGCAAGGAAACTGCTCTGCTTCGCTTCAGCTCTGACCTTTTTAATTGACTACAGACACCTATCATTTGCAGAGCTATTATTCATCATGTAATCAAATTATTGTCTCTATCCCCTACCTTGTTTTCTGCTGGAATCTGTTTATCCCATTGACAGTGTCCATACGTCCTTTCTGTTTTCCTGTAATTTATGTCAGGAAAGCACAAAATTTTTGGAAGGGGAGACAAGGCAGAGGAAGGAGTTTTTTATAAGTTGCTTTACTTTCTGTTGACCAAAGTATGGCCATGGCCTTTGCCTTACATGGCTGGTCTGCTGTCCCTTGGTGCATCAGGAGCAGAGAGGCTGCAGGCTGCAGCCAGGAACTATAGCAAGGCAAAAAAAATCTCAGAAGCAAACAGGTCAGGAAGTCCCTGATACTTCCCTTCACACTCCAGAGTCCAAACACAGTCCCATCTCCATTTCAGTTGTATAACATTGGCTTCACAACCTGCCCCTGCCCCAACAGAACTCATTATGGCACTAAGTCAGCAGAGTCAAGCCATTAAACTTCACCAGGGCTGACTGAGGAGCACAGTCATTTCACTACATGCCATTTGGAAGACACCAGCTTGTTTCTTTTTTAGACATCCCCAGCTGAAGAATCATTTCCTGTTTAAAATACAGGATTTATTACTAACTTGCTTATTTCTTGAGGGCTGTGGTAGTGATGGGGATTGCAGAGCAGATGACAACTGATAAATGACTCATCCATTTCTCTGGGAACAGATGGCTAACAATTCCAGAAGACTAAATGGCTGGAATGTCCCCACTTTTCCCAGTTTCTGTTTTTCTGACACTGCAGAAACTGAGTTCCTAGAAATTTACAACTTTTGGAAATCAATCCACTTGGCACTCTTTGGCTTTGATGGTGCGTCATTTTACGGGCAGTGATTCAGTTGTAATTAACTGACATAAGTCCTTGATTATCTGTGCTATGGCTGCCAAGTGGTGCTGCACAGAGACTCCTCACATGTAACACTCCTTTCTCTTCCAGATTTTAGCATATCAGTTCTGTTATTGCTCTCTACAATCATCCAAGAGGATGTTGTAGGGAGGTGGAAGCTGGTCTCTTCCCCCCGGTAGCAAGAGATAGGACAAGAAGAGATGCCACTTCAAGGAAGTGGCAACAGATATGGAGAAGGCTGAGGTACTAAACTTTTTGCCTCAGTATTCACTCGCAATCAGGCTTCCTGTGTCTCTAGAGTCCCTGGTCCTTTGAGTGGGTGCAGGAGCAGTGAAGTCCCTCCCATTAAGTGAAGAGCAGGTCTGGGATCACTCTTTGAAGCTGAATAGCCCTAAGTCTATGGGGCCTTATGAGATACATTCCAGAGTACTGAGGAAATTGACTGATGCTGTTGCCAAGACAATCTCCATCATATTTGAAAAGTCAAGGCAAAGTCACTGGTGGTTGGAAAAAAGGAAGCACCACTCCCCTTTTTAAAAAGAGGAGAAAGGAAGATCTGAGGAACCAGGGAGCCTCATCTCTGTGGCTCGGAAGATCATGGAGCAGACTCTCCTAGAAGCTCTTCTATGATACATGAAAGACAAGGAGGTAACTGGAGACAGCCTGCATGGCAGCATGGCCTTACTAAGTGTAAATCATCAGGCTTGACCAGCCTGGTGTCTTTCTAGCATGCAGTGATGGCAATGGTGACAGGAAAAGACCAAGAGACATCTATCTAGATTTCTGCAAGACTTTTGATGTGTTCCTATATGATTTGGTGGATGGGCTATTCAGTGAATAAGGAATTGGCTGGATGGATGCAGCCAAAGAGTTGTGATAAATGTAAATGGCTCTGTCTACAGAACTCAGAGCTCTGTCTTGGCACTAGTGCTCTTCAATATCTTTTTCAATGACACAGACAATGAGATTGAGTGCAGCATCAGCAAGTTTGGAAATGACATGAAGCTGAGTGATGAAGTTAACAGAACAGGAGAGGGTACCATCCAGAGGGACCTGGACAAACTTGAGAAGTGGGCCCACAAGAACCTCATTTAGTTTAACAAGTCCAAGTCAAGGAATGCACCTCAGGGCAGTCTTGGACTTGAGCGCAGACTGGAAGAACTCATTGAGAACATCCCTGCTGGAGAGAACTTGGGTGTTCTTGACACTGAAAAGCTGCACACGAGTCAACAGTGTGAGCTCCCAGCCCAGTAGGCCAGTTGTGTCCTGGGTTACATCCAAAGCAGCATGGCCAACAGAGCAAGTGAGGTGATTCTGCCCCTCTACTCTGTCCTTGCGTAGAAAGCTGCATCCAACCCTGGGGTTCTTAGCACAGCAAAAACATGGGCCTGTGACAATGGGTCCAGAAGAGGGCATGAAGATGATCAGACAGATGGAACACCTCTCTTAGGAAGACAAGCTGGGAGAGCTAGAGTTGTTCAGCCTGGAGAAGAGAAGGCATCAGGGAGACCCCATTGTGACCTTGCAGTACCTTAAAGAGACTTATAAAAAGGAGGGAGATGGAAGTTTTGTGGGGGTAGATAGTAACAGGATAAAGGGCAATAGTTTTAAACTGAAAGAGAGGAAATTTAGGTTAGAAAAATGGAAGAAATTTTTACGCAGAGGGTGATGAAGCCCTGGAACAAGTTGCCCAGATAAGCTGTGAATGTGGATATCCTGGAAGTGTTCAAAGACAGGTTGGATGGGGCCCTGAGCAACATGATCTACTGAATGATAGTCCTGTCCATGGCAGGGGCATTGGAACTACGTGAACTTCAAGGTCCCTTCCAATCATAATCACTTGATGATTCTATAATTCTAAGTTTCACCGAGGAGATTTATATTGGCTATTAGGAAAGTCCTTCACCAAAAGGATTGTCAAGCACTGGAAAAGGCTGCCCAGTAAAGTGATTGGGCCACCATTTCTGGAGTTATTTAAAAGAAGTTTAGATGTGGCTTTTAGGGACATGGTTTTGTAGTGGACATGTCTGTGCTCAGTTAGTGGCTGGATTCAATGGTCTTTAAGGTCTTTTCCAACCTAAACAATTCTATGATTCTGCAGTTTTTCTCCTAGGAAAAAAATCTGCCTATCTCCAGTTTTCAGGTCTCTGCCCTGTGCCAGCTTTCAGCATTTCTCTCAAGGCAAATGGATTTCATGATTCTTTCATGGCTGAAGTGATCAAATGGCCTGAGTGAATTGAGATTTCCTTAGACTTCAGTTGGGACTCATCCTGGCCCTGCTGTAGCAATGAACCTGCTTCTGCTCAGTGCTGAATACGTCTGTTCCCTTGAGTTTATGGAAAGAGCTGATGGCAGTCAATATCTTGTTGGGCTGTGCTTCTTCTGAGCATTGAAATTTATGGACTTGAATTCATCAACCTTAATAAAACAGGAAGAAGAGAGGAGAGTAATGCCTGGGGAGAGTGGTCCAATAATTCCACCAGTGATTTTTTGTATAATCTTGATAAAAGTTTTAGTATGATAAATATGTACCCTGTGAGATTTCAGAGAGATTTGCAGATTTTTTTCCCATCCCTGTCCTTTGAAATGACGGCTTTAAGAAGTATACACTTGATATACAGCCTAAGTGGCTGATGTTTAAAAAACAAACCTAACACACGCCCCTCAACCTGACACCCTCCCAGCCCTTTTCAGCTATAAATGCATTTAAAATGGAACTTTGGTACTGCTGTTATCTTAGAACTTCTAAGTTCTATAGACACAAGGGAACCTGAAAAGGAACAAAAAAATGCAAATAATGAGACTCAGTCTCTTCTTCTGTCTTTTCCATTTGGGTTTGAAATTGCAGTACCATATTTCTCTTTGCTTTTATTTAGAGAAAGCCAAATTTTTTCTTCAAACCCTGAGAACACTGGACTAGTATACAAGTAAAATTTTAATTTTCAGCTCTGGAAGAGATGAAAAGGGAAAACCTCTATGTTTTTACCACATTTTTATCTCATTCCTTTTGAGAATGAACCTCAAAACTACCTTCTGTGGTATGGATTAGTCTGCACTTGTATAGTGAAAGACTTCAAATATCTGGAAAGCAGAAACAAATAATTTTAATACTACTGAATTTTAAAAAATGGGAAGAAAATTATTTATTTGATAATGTTTTGTTGTACAAACTGTAAGAACAGCCTATGTCAATCGACCAATGTATTGCCTTTTACTTTCATTTTTTCCCCCATGTTTTACTTCTATCTCTTTTGTCCTTAAATGAAACAATCTCTTTTTTATTTCTTCCCCATGGATTTAATTTCAAATTAATTTTTATGCTGAAATTAAATCCTGGGTAATTTTTCAGCCAACTTTATCACCTACAGTAAATAAACAGGGCTACATGCTAAGTTTAAATATGATAATAGGCACTCCATTTCATGCAGTTACCAAAATCATGAACAGTCTGGGAATGTAGGAGTTCAGTTTCTCAGCAACCTACTGCAACACAGAAATAAGCCTGTGCTCATCAGGGAAATATTAGTGGGCAATTGGCTTGTGGGCTGTTAGTCTGTAAAATAAGCAAATCATTAATCAACCTTTCCATTGCTCCAGTGCTGAATCAGCTGAAAGGTTTAAACAAACTGACAGTCCTGCATGGAAATATTTAAAAATTATTTACCAGGCTTAAGGCCTTTAGCAACTGCTGCTGCAAAGTGCCAGCTGTTGGACAGAGGTCTGGACAACTTTCTATAGACAAATTTCTCTAATAATAAGTGTGCATATATAAGAAAAGGTGACAGACTCAGCCAGGCTAGACAATCCTAAAGAGTATGTCCCAAAGTCTCCTGGCTGTAGTGAGAACATCTACAGTGTTACTGTGTGTATTTCTCCTTTTACAGCAAAGTGAGGCTGCACAAGGGCCAGACTCTCATTTATACTCATTTGCTCAACAGTCAGAGGGCAAAGAGATTAGATGACTGCAGGGAAATGTCATATCAAAGCAGGACCTAGGAGATAGGGAGAAAAGAAAGAAAAAGAACATGGAATTTAGGGGAAATTCCAATGAGTAAAGAAGGCAGCTGAATGTTTCTCTGGAGTATAGAAGGCAGAGTATGCACAGTCCCATTCACAGGGTAAGAGGGGATCCAGCAGCCCCTGGTGTACCCCACAGGCTCAAGCACCATCTCAGAGACTGCTCTTGGCCTAGAAACCTCTGTCTGAGGCTCATCAAGATGCATGTACCCACAAAAAAGCCCACAGTGTGCGCAGTGGGCTTGTATCCCTGTGTGGTAGCTCAATCTTCCTATGCAGAAAAGAATCATTACAGTTTAGCCAAAAAAAAATATAAACTTATGAGCACATCTTTCTGTGATTGAGTCTATAGATCATCAATAATCAATAAAGAATAAGTTTTACATGACCATCTGAAAAAACAAAATGCTTCTCATTCCTAGTAGGTCCTGAGGGACTCCTGCAGAATTTAGTGCACTCTACAAGCTGTAGTGGAAAGAAAAATAATTAAGTTTTTTGCTGAACATTATTACGATCTCCAAGATAAAAATCAGAACTTGCATGTACACAAAGAAATCAAAATAAGAGCTCCTATGTCAGAATTTCTTGCAGGAGAGCAAAATAAATATGTGAATAAAAAGATACTTTTATTCTAGTAGGTTTTTAGTACCTTTTTTTTAGTGTAGCTGCACTTAATAAGTGGGCTGCTATATAATACTAAACTGAGCTTTTTTACATTCTACATGTGTATACACAGATGAAAGCAACAGGAAATTCTTTCCTCCACATTTTGTGGTGTGTTAAGATCTTGGACGTAGGGATTGAGCAATATGTCTCTAGGGGTTTTTCCAAGTCAGCACATAAGCTGAGATTTTCCTCTTTTTCATTTTTTTAAGGTGTATTGTTCTCATTGCTTTTTACAATTGAGATGGTACTTTAAATTACTTATAAGTGGTCCAGAATTAGGCTTCATAGATGGACATGCAAAGTTCTCGTCTTCAATGACACTTCTTAGTGAGAATTTTGCTCAGTCTTATATTTCATTTGTGAGAAAGCGTTTTTACTCAGTGAGCTCTGAGGTATCAGTTATTTTATTCCCCAGAGCTGTCATGAAGGCTTAAGTCTCGAAGTCCGATGTCAGAAGTCAGTGAAGAATGTCACTGGCTTGAGTCCTAGAAAGAAATCGAGGGTAGTATTTGCTGCTTGCCAGTGGTAATTATTCCCTGTAAAAACTTGCAGTCTGGTAAAAGTCATGAAACAATTTCTCTTAGTACTTTATTGGATAGGTAGGAGCTAATTGTGACTTTTTAAACTTGTAGTATCATATTAGATAAATAATATATTATAATATAATATAATATATAAAAATATATATATATAATATATATATAATAATATATATAATATAATATAAATAAATCATATTAGAGACTCTTTCAAAGGTTTATACATTGTAGTGCATTGTCAGCTATTTCTTCTACATTTCTTGGACCAAGCTTTTTATTAGGTTATATGGTCATGGAAACTTTACGCTGTAAGTGAAGATGCCTTAGTTTATATCAGCTCGAATCTGAAGCCTGACATGCTCACCAGCAACATTTCCTAATGCAGAAGCACCTAAGAAGCCCACAATGAAAACGATGTTACTGATGTGTTAAAAGCCAAAACAGTCCTGAAATTTAGGAATATATAATTTATTAGGTTGTTTTATGTGTTTTTGGTTGATGCATTTGCTTAAAAATCACTGTGTACATTCCAGCTACAGGATACAGGCAGCTGTGCATCTGCCAGCCTCAGACTCCACAAGCAAGGAGGGGCTGGGGATTGTCGTATGCAGAGCCAGGGTTTTGACTCTATGATCCTGGTGGGTCTCTTCCAACTCAGCTGTGATTCTATGGCTTCTCTGTGGGATGTGAATCTGTGGCTGGGTGTCTGTCACCCCACAGAGGGTCAGAGAGCAGCCACACAGCAGCTGGATGCACAGCCCAGAGACTCCTCAGCTTTGCGTGGACACTGTTCAGACATAGAAGTGTCATCTTTCAAACTGCAGCAATGGCATTAGTGCTGTTTGCAAACTCATGCTTTGAGCTTGTGTAGCTCAGTAACCAGTAAATGTGTGTCCCAAGAAATAGTTACTTGCGTTTTTTCCTAGGGTTATTTCTATTTACTGATCATTTATACTCCTTTCAGCTGCTGAAGAAGTTTCTGTAAAGCTAACGATTTTGAAGTACGGTTGACAGAGAGGTATAAAGCTGCAGATCATGCTGATCTCAGTTCCACATTCCTGTGCTTTCAGATCATATATAAAGAGCCATATGGAAATAGTCATTGCTATAGAGCAGAACAACTGAAGTAATTCAAAATTCACTTTATAAGGACCCACAGTTATGGCCTCACATGGCTTAACCCTGTGCTTTATTTAATTTTGCTATTTAGAAATTCAGATGCTAAGCAGATGTACTCATAAAAAACCAAAACAAACCAAACACACAAAACAAAACCCAGCAATTTCCTATGAGAGCTGAGAAACTCACACAACAAACATGATCTTCCTGAAGAATAACTAAAAGACTATTTTTGTACTATGTCCTATACTTCTCTCCCCATGACACATACTGTGACCTATGTCTTGGAAACAGAGGCAGACTGCAGTCAGATGTCCATGAGAACAATGGGAAGGAGGTGAACGTACTAAGACAAACCCAACCTCACTGAAAAGTTTTGAGAAGTTTGCATTGATCTTCAAGTTAGTACATGCAGTGCCACCATGGGAACAAAATTACTGTCCCTAGACTTCTGCATCCACTGTAAGTCTGTGAGACAGATCATCTGTCTAACCACCCCTCAGCTCCATGTGCTCATCTGTCTCTGCACTGCCCACCAGCTCCTGTGGGGAGAACACAGGGAAAAGATCTGCAATACCAGCTCTTCACACAACTCCACCCAAGATGCCCTTGGGGATGAGAAAATAGCCACATTCTTTTGTAGTGAGGCTCTACCCTGCAGCTGCTTGCTCACAGACATCTCTGAGGGAATATTTGGTCACTTTGTGGCAATCTGTGTTTGCCCACCATGTCAAATCCTCACTCAAGCGCCCATCCTGAGCAAGCACTGCTGAATATGTACTGTGTGCTTTGGGATTTCAGTAGTTTGGTATCCAGTTCTTTGTCAAAGACATGGACCTCCCATCTTTGAGTACATTGACTACTTCACTCTGCAAGTACAGAAGTTTATCCACACAGGAGGTGGGAATGAAAGCACCAGAACTGTGCAAAAGGAAACAACATGTAAAAGAAATGGTGAGTTGCAACCGTCATGGCTTCTCTGAGGGAAAATCACGTCTAGCAAATATGGCAGCCTTCCACAACAGGATTACAGCACTGGTGGATGAGAGAAGGCCAACTAATGTAATCTACCTGGACTTGTGCAAATAATTTGTCGCAGTTCTGCACAACGTCCTGGTCTTTAAACTGGAAAGCCTTGGGATTGATGGACACTTGATGGGTAAGAAGCTGTCTGGATGAACACATTCAAAGAGCTGAGCTCAGCAGCTCAATGTTGAAGTGGAGACCTTTGATCAGTGATGTTTCTTGGGGGTCAGTTCTGGGACCAGTGTTCTTTAACATCTTTCTTTGTGATGGGGACAAATTTCTGCAATGAAGACAGGCTGAGGGAACAGGGATTACTCAGCTTGGAAAAGAGGAGTCTCCATGAGACCTGGCAGCATCATTCTAGTACCTAAACGGGGCCTACAGGAAAGCTGGAGAGGAACTTTTTACACAGTCATGGAGTGATAGGAGAAGGTATAATGGTCTCAAAATGGAAGGCAGTAGGTTAAATTAGATAATAGGAAGTTCTTTACTGTGCACTGGTGAGTCACTGGAGCAGTTTTCCTGGAGCAGTTGTGGATCCCTGGAAGCATTTAAGGCAAGGCTGGATGGGGTTTTGAGCAACCTAGTCTAGTGGAAGGTGTCCCCAGCCATGGTGGGAGGTGTGGATTATCCTTCTTCCAACTTTAACCAGTCTCTGATATGATTCTGTAATTAAAAGTACTGCATATTGATGAATATCTTATGCCATCTAGAAATCCACTACTTGTCATTTAGTTAGGCTTCATAATTATAACTGTAAGTGTCCCAAGAGAAGATTACAAAATTAAGCCACTGGTTTTGAAATATCATAGCCCTAAGCACAGTTAGGCCAAGATGAAGAAAATGTTGCTGGCATCAATTTCACGTGGTAATCTCATACCATATAATTGGGCTAAAAGTCAAATCAGTTTTCAGAAGTGTAGACAGGGACATGTATAGCC
>NC_081289.1:99195949-99238449 GCF_030490865.1 Poecile atricapillus | reverse complement strand
GGCAAAAAGAGGAACAGAGACATTATTTCCACTGAAAATATTCACAAAAATATTTTTTTTGCTGGTACTCTTGCAGTCATGACAAAATGAACTATATATTTTCAGCTTCTGATACTAATTTGTCCTTAGAAACATCACCAAGATAAAGGAGAAGAGTGACTAGAATTCAAAAGCCCAGATCATGTCCACACATCTTTACAGGAACTGTAACTGCAAGGTAGTGATTGCTGGTACCAGCACTTGGAACCAGGGCACATGTCAAGCCACCACAGTCCTCTTGCAGTCAGTAGCAAAACATTTTGATGGTAGGAATCTGCAGCTTTACCTCAAGCAGGTTCACTTTGAGAATCATTGAAGCAGTGAGTCTTTCCCTTATCTCAAATACTTATTCTACTTATTACCATCTTCAAGGCAGGAAATATTACATATTATATTATACATGGGCTGTATTATTGAGGACACAGTCCAAAAGTGAATCTTTTCTGTCTGAGAGAATTCTACATCTACACTTGGATATAAACTTTTCCACACTGCTCCTGGAAATGTATTGTGGCCAGAACTGGGTGGTGGAGAGTATCATCCTTTCTCTTTGCTGCATAGGGTCTAATATCTTAGCTACCATAAAGGTCTTGGTATTTCCTCCCTCTGGATATTGTCACATGATCTCATTTCATACTGAATTTTACAGGCAATGGGGGTTCAGGGCAATACAAGCATTGGCCTTTGCAAGAATATATCTGGCAAAATATGTCCACAATACCTACTTGATTTTGATGTTCCAGATGGCATTAACATCTGGAGAAAAGGTGTTTACAAAGCAGTAACCTGAAATTCTGTGTAGGTGGAGGCCTCACCTTAATTGACAGTGAGTATTGGAATAATTTTAGTACTACTGTTCCTGGTGAGAATTTTTCTTCTGTCAGGATTTATGACACACCATCAACTTTACAATGTTTAGTGTTCCTTTCTGTGACCCAGATTCTAGATTCCCAAAGCCATATGAGACTATGTACTTCCATTTGACAAAGGTTATTTCTAGCCCTGGGAGTCCTGGGGTGGTTAACAGAACAACACAGCAAGGAATGCTTTGAAAATAATAACTTTGCCAGTAGTTTTTTTAATTAACTAATACATAGATTTTTCTGGTTTTGAACAGTGATCTGCTATTTTCTGGTGACCTTGCCTATGATTTAGAAGCAAATGGGGTCAGTCCTGTTATGTTATCCACTGTACCAGTGTTGTACCCTGCTAATCAATCTGGCTTTTGCATGAAATTATGCTAGCCCACAGGTGACTTATTAAAGATGTCAATTCAGTACTTTGCCTTTCCCATATAAAATCCCTGTCAATACATATTAGTAACTGTTAAATTCTCACCACCCTCTTAGTCCTTACATACTCATATGCACAAGATTTTCATGCTCAATAATTTTTTTTGTTTTATTTCTAATTCTCCTGGAAGTAGAACATCTCAAAGATCTTTCTCCCCATCCTGCTTGCCATTATCCACAGAGACAGCCAAATCCTTCTTTCTTTTCCAACAGGTTTTCTGCTGAAACATTTTTATTTCACTACCAAACTTCATTAGAAAGCATCTGCTTACTTTCAGGAAGGTGTTTTATTGGTCACGCTGTAGTGAGCTCCACATAGGAAGACTTTTATTTGCTTCTACTAAAAATGTCCTCTCTCTTAAAGATACGAAGCACATGGACACTTCTCAAATCAGAACTTAGTTTCTGGTAAGGAATCGTGTCCTGAATTTCTCCCAGGCAATGCAGGAGAGCAGGTTGTTTAATATCAGCATGTCTGTGTAACAGATGGACTGTTGCAGAGCTGTGACCATACAAATAAATGAGCATAACTAGCTCCAAGGGGATAATGAGGAGGGAAGAGGCACTATTCACTTTGCAGCAAGGGCCAATACAATATGAGGTGCATCCATCTTTTATGTCTGAACTCTGATGGCTCAGACTATGCCAAGATTCACAGATGCAGAAAAATTTCATTCACTCTAGATCAGAGACAAGGATCAAAAAACATAGTATGGATAATGCAAGGTGTTGATTACTAAGAGAAAAAAACATTATTTGAACCAGGATATATCTACTGTTGTTCATTGCCTAAGTCAGAACACAAAACAGTCATCCTGATTTGCATTTCTTTTTGATCTTCTACTGGGTTTGACAACTGATATTGAATTGAGGGACATCCAGTCATTTTTCAGCTAAGAACTGAAGCTAAAAATGTTCCTGTTTCCTGAGCCTGGGACTGGTGCGATACAGGTTGTCCTAAAAATTCAAGACTATAAAAAGTCACCCTAGTTTGTCTTTCCCATTGAGCCTCACTACCTAATAACTAAGCAGGGCATTACAAAAACTGAAAAAATGGGAAAAACTAATCTCCCCACTCTAGTGAGTCTTACAGGGAATAGTAAAAGTCAAAATAATTTGTAAGGACCTATGGCAGTGTAAACAACCACAGCCATGTTGTAACGAAGAGGGCTATGTATCTGTGGGTGTAAATGTCTGAGAAAAGTGGGGACCCAACTGGGGCACAATGTAGCTTTGTAAGGAATATATAATGATTCAACAAGTCATACTGTCTCCCCTCAAATCAGTGCTCAGTCACCCAAATAAGCAAGTTGGGATTTGCATCAGGCAATGCTGATTTGACCACTGGGATCCAGCAGTTATTACTGTAAGTCACCAGCATTATCATACCTCAGAAGTATCAGGAAAACTGCATCCTACTGCTATTTTGTTGACTCTCTGCAGCACTGTCATGTGTTAATAAACATTCTCCTGGGTCTTTTTGGAATTCCTTTTCCTCTCTTACTTTCTCAGAAACATACATCTGAAGCCATGAGGACAGCAGAACAAGGAAAAACCTGGTGTTTGTAACGGTGAGCTCTAACTCTTCTACCAAACTGACTTTGAGCTAGTTCCACAGCAATTAGCCCTGCTCTTCATACTGTGAATGTTCCAGATGAGAACATGTGATTCAATTTTTAAATAACTACATGTATTATTTTAATAAAATATACAATTTTAATTTATATTAGACTTGTTAAAGAAAAGGTAAATTGGTGTGAGGTTTATCTGGAAGCTTCATACTCAAGAATATGGATTCATATCTTTGTTCGGCTGTGTGCTTTGGTGATTATATTTCTGGTGCAGATTTCAACAGGGAAAAAATCCCCTGAGCAAGCTGAAAACCTGTCCTTTCCTTGCAAGAAGATGGTTTGATTTCAGAAGAATGTAGCAAGAGCAGTTAGCAGTCAGTGCCCATTCAGTCCTTTGGGGAAGTCATGACAGACCATTCACTGTAATCACAATGCTCCTAGATTCCTGACAGATCACTTTTCCCAGTAATACCCATGGAGAGAAACCAGATTAGCACCCACCAAGTTCCTTCTCCTAGTGTCCCACAACCTGAATTCAAGTCTGCAAGCATGCTGGCTCACACAGTTGTTTCTCTCAGAGAGCCCAAGTTCTGTTTGTGAGGAACAGATTTTAGCTTCTCTGGCAGTGGACAACACCTAGAAAGAGCACAGTGCTCCTGTCAAGGGAGAACACTGATCCCCTCTGATATTGCTTAACAGCAGCTGAAGGACAAAGAGTATTGATGTACAAAACACTTGCTTGCAGTGAGAGACTTCTCCGGGGTCAAGCTGTTCAGGTATAAGCAGTTTATTATATGGGTAAAGAGAGGGACAGACCCTGTCCACGGCCAGCCTCTGCGAACACGTGGTCAGGGAGGGAGAGAGAGGAGTGAGGAGAGCAGGAGAGGAGAGGTTAAAGATGGAGAGGGAAGAATCAAGAGAGCATGAGAGAGCGCAGGGAGAGCAAGGGAGGTTTAGGAGAGAGGGGAGAACAAGAGAGGGGGAAGAGGGAACACAAGGGAGTTAAGAGAGTGGGGAGAATAAGAGAGAGAGAAAGAGAGAGAGAGGAAGAGCATGGGGGGAAGAGTAAGAGAGGGAAAAACAAGAGAGTAAGAGCAAGAGACTAAGAGAGGGAGAGGGAAAAACAAGAGAGCAAAGTTCCTGTTACAATACAATAGATGTCTTTCTATAGTGAATATTCTAATTCCCAGTAACCAATCACTACGAGATGCACCCACTAAAGAATTTACATATACCCTATAAGAACTACTACATTACCATACACTGTTACATTTCAAACTCTAAAAGCTTTACAAATTCTTCTCTTGCTGCTTGACCTTTGGATTCTCTATCAGCAGAAGGACGTTGTGTCATCAACCGGGATTCTCCTTTAGCTGGCTAGGCTATTGTTCTTCGGATAGCACTCAATATCCCATGCCTCAAAGCTAGCTCTCATTTCTACTTCGATTCTAGGCTTCATATTTTCAGAATCTTTTGCTAAATAATCATATTCATAAGGTTTCCCTGTTTCATCCTCCCCAACAAAAGAGGAAAGCTGGAGGCTGACAGTAGCTAGGATTTTGTGATATTGTTGTGAATGGCCTTTGTAGAGGCAGGATCCAAGTGCCTTGTAATTTCCCCTGGTAACACCAGCAACCATAAAGCCAGAAAGTCCACTTCAATAGCTGTCTAGCAACTGACAAGGGAACCATTTGACTCAAGGGTTCCTGGAGGGAATATATTCTACATGGCAATAGAGCCTTCTGGAGCTAGGAGACATGGTGGAAGCAACATAAAAGGGGAGAGACAGACAATGCCCCAGGTTGAAGCACCTTAGTGGCTTTTATCCAGGTATGCTGCTCTTTGACTTAGGAGCCTGATAGGCTGATGCATTCTGGTTAAATCCATACAAATTTTCCAGTACCACCAGGGACCATGAACTACATCCTGGCCACTGAACCCTATGTGATTGTCGTCTTTCGCAGATTATGTACTGGTTACCATCATGTCTGATGTTTCTGTAGTTTTTATAAAGCAATTACTTTCTCCATATCACATTATAAAATACAATTCACAATCTGTGGGTTTTTGCAGGAGTCATACTCTTTGGTATCTATTAAGTTAGCTTTCACTGTCTGACATAACATATGGTTTCTCTCTTAAGAAAGAAAGCAAAGTAGACAAGGAGCGTAACTTCAGCCATTTCCACATCTCTCATTTTGCATGATTTAATGCTTTTCTTTTGAATCAATTTGAAGAGAAGATTTTTCATGCAGGCATATATACAAATCTCCTATGAATTCCAGTTTGACTAATATGACTACCATCACTCTACATGAATTTTCCTTCTTTTATTTCATTTTTGCTTCTTTCTCTCTCTATAAAAGCTAAAAGCACAACATATCAAAACAAATAAGCCAGTTTTATTCAAAACTTCCCTAAATAAAGACCATATAAAGTATGCAAAGCATCTCTCATTTCAGATTTCTTCTTTAGAAGAGGATAGACACTCTCCATGCTCCCTCTGGCATCATGTAAAAACATTTGAGAATAGATAAGCACTGGAGAGAGGTAAACTTTCTGCAGAATATTCCAGTTCTGCCTGGGGAAGGCCTTAAGTGGATGGTATACTCCAAATTGGTTCTTGCAGCCCACTGTTGCAGCAGGGGATGCTGCAGCCCACAAAGCTGCAGCTTTGTCCCTTTACAAAGCATTACATTACACTTGCATCTGCTAATGAATTTATCTCTAAATTTGAACACCTAAATTTCCAAATAATTAAATGTAATCACCTAGTGATTTTCACAGTTGAGACAGTTGTCTATGGAACAGACACATCATCAACTCTTCCAGGGACTAACTCACTCCTCTTACGCTAAGTGTAAACACTTGATTTGTATTATCTCATGTAATAGGTCACATTATTGCTGGTGGTGCAGAAGTGGTTGATTTTCCTTATGGCTTTGCAAGAAAAAGCACTGCCAGAAAACAAGCAGTGATGAGGAGTGGGTGCTGGTTTCATTGGGACAGAAAGCAATCAAAGTCATGAATTACAGGCTCCTCAGGGAAGGTGGGAAGGATATGGAAAGGATGTAAACAGGAGTGCTGATGTCAAGGTGAGGCCAGATGAACAGGCCAACCCAAAACTCCTTCAATGAAAATACCCTTCCCGACACTTTGGAGTGCCAGAGACATGCCTCATCCCAAAGCCATGTTTGCATATCAGAACATCACAGAGTAAAAGATTTTCTCTTAAGGACCTAGAGGGAATAGTTTTATTGTTCTTGTTGAGGCAATGCATTTTCCATTACAGCATTTGTAAGTTATCAAGCAATGATGTGGTGCTGCAGATTTATAGATGACTCATGGGGTTACAACCCCACTCCCTACCTCACCAGCTGTCCTTGTGTCCCTTCAATGTTATGCTGAGGCCCTGCTCTTGCACTGTCAACCACAGCACAGTCACACTTTACAGCAATGTTGATGATTCCAGGTTCCTCTCTAAGGTCAGAGAGCACAGAGTACAGCTGGGCAAGAATTTGTAAACAGAGAATTTACTGCAAAGTATACTCTTAAAGAAACACAGCTTTTCTAAGTTTTTTTTTTTTTTTGTAAGTAAAGCTTGAAATTACATCACAATTCTGGTTGAAATTATAATTGTTTTAACATATTCTTTTCTTAAAAGAAACATTCCAGGTATTGATTTTGAGCAAACAATTTTGCTATTAAAATAAATCTTAATGGAGAAAGAGATACAGAAAAATACTATAGAATACTCTGAAAAAGGGAATAGACTAGAATAGAATGTGGAATAGTAGCATGTGAAGAAAATGTATATGCCACCCAGAAAATAATTATTTTTCAGTTCTTCTGTGTTTGCCACCAGAACGAAATAATCCATTAGTCCCAGTATGTAAAACTCAGCAATTTAGAGAAGTTAAATTCTGAGTATCTTAACAATGAAATTTAAGATTATTATCTGGAAAAAAAAAAAATCTAATTAATTTTAAAGAGAATATTTGTATGAAGAGAATGTTCGAGAATCTTGCTCTGAGAAAATTGATCTAGACAATAGATTTTTCTGTAGACCAGTTAGCTGGAAAACAGCCCCATGCTTTTCTGTGAGTGGTAGATGGGCTTTTAATTTCTCAGCTCTTCATAATGTGTCTTA
Source organism: Poecile atricapillus (assembly GCF_030490865.1). Classification (NCBI taxonomy): domain Eukaryota; kingdom Metazoa; phylum Chordata; class Aves; order Passeriformes; family Paridae; genus Poecile; species Poecile atricapillus. The sequence continues at coordinate 99,231,397 of NC_081289.1, read as the reverse complement.
GTATTTTTTAGTTGCTTTTCTTTAAAGTCACAGCTCATATATATATAATCGGATTAAGTGAGAATCTAACCTTGGCATGTTTAAAAATATAATTTTTCTTTTTGCACTTTTGGACAAAATTGGAAATATGGCTCATGAAAGTAGAGATAAGGATACTTGGTCATCAGAATTTAGAAGTTTCACGGATAGAGCCAGACAATTACTTTTAATCCAGTTATGAGTAAAAGATTTCACTCAAGCAGCTTCAAGAGATCAAGGCCCACTACATTAGAAAGCAAGACCCAGTGAAAACAAGAACCTCCAGTGGACAGCAGGCCCACAGGAACCCTCAGCATCACACACAGGGCTGTTCCCATAGTGCTTCCCAGTAGTGTCCGAGCACGTGGAACGTCGTCACAAGCATCAAGCTCCCCTGTGGTGTCAGCCTAGCCTGGGCTGGAGGGGACAGCACCCACACACCTGTGTGTGTGCCCATGACTGAATAGCAGTCCCAGAAGAGAAATTGCTGATAATCTGCTTTTTGCATCCCAATTAAAAATCTAAAGTTTGTGTCACTGATGGTGTGGTTTTGTTCTTGTGGTTACCTCACACTTAAATGTCCAGAGACAGACAATCCATTGTCTCCTAGACAGAGGGATGGACACAGGACAGGCACATGGTACTGTTATTCACTGTCCCATCTCTGATGGAAAGCAGAGACTTAAGAAAGTAAACAAATTGTCCCCTCATGAGGCCTGCACATAAGGACAGAGTCCATTTCCTTCAGTAAAAAAAAACTTGGTTTCTGTCCTCATTTTGCAATTAGCTTTTTCATTGGTGAAAGTTTTTTAGCAGTAGATAATTAAGTGGAATATTCTCACAGAAGAATAATCTACACCTTCCTACCCAAGCATTATAGACCTTATATACCTTTTCAATCTGATAGTAAATTAAACATTGTAAGTACCCAAGAACAATTTACAATGGTAATTAAAAGGCAAAACTAAAGTAAGACATTTGATACTAGAGCAAAAGTACTACAAAGAGTCTTAATATGAACATGCCCCTAGGAAAAAGTTGCTCAACACTTCACTAGGGTCTGCCAAGCTCCTCAGTTAACAGCTCATCATTTGTTACTTGCTTCCTGCACATTTTCAGCGAAATGTGGAAGTGAAGGCAGGGTTTTAATGTGAAATACCAAAACTTTTGAGTACTTGTCCACCTTGGGGTTTCAGATGGGAACTGTTTCTCTTTTGATTGGGATGTTTCTGCCTCTTCTCTGTCTCCCTCTTTCACCTCAGACTGACATGAGACTAAGTAGTGATCAAACTCTCTGAAATGGTGAGTAGGACCAGCAAAGCAATTCAGTGGTCTCAAAGAAGGGACCATGCTGTCTGGCACAAGGCAGCTTCTTCTACCAAGCACAGACTCAGATGGAAGTTACATGGGGAATGAAGTGCATTGGGAAGAAAATACTTTCTTGTCAAGGCATTGATTCCCCTATTCAACTCCTATTGGTGTGTTAAAAACGCTCGCTCGCTGTGAGAGACTTCTCCAGGGTCAAGCTGTTCAAGTATAAGCAATTTATTATAAGAGTAAAAGGAGGGGAGACCCGTGTCCACCACCAGCCTTGGCATCCACGTGGTCCGGAAGAGGGGAGAGAGCACAGGTAGAGCAGGGGAGGTAAGGTTGGAAGGGGGAGGGAGGGAGTAAGAGCAACAGAGGGAAAGAGGGAAAAAGCAGAGGGAGAGAGCAGGGAAGACGAGAGGGGTAGAAGCAGGGAGAGGGGGCTGAGAGTTAGGAGTGGGGGAGAGGGGTAAAGGGGTAAGAGGGAAAGGCTAAGGGCTAAGAGGTAAGCAGTCAGAGTTAAGAGTTAAGAGAAAAGAGAGCGAAGTTCTTGTTACAATCCAATATATCTTTTTCTATCGTGAATATTCTAATTCTTAGTAACCAATCACCATGAGACACACCCACTAAAGAATTTACATACAGCCTATGCGCTTCCCTATATTAACATACAGTGTTGCATTTTAGATTCTACAAAACCTTACAAGTTCTTTCCTTGCTTCTTGACCTTTGCATTCTCTATCAGCAGAAGGACATTGTTTTATCAACAGGGATTCTCCTCTAGCTGGCTGGGCTATTGTTCTTTGGTTAACCAGTACTCAGTATCCTAGGACTCTAAGCAGGCTTTCATTTCTACTTCAATTCTAGCCTTCATATTTTCAGAATCTAGTGCCAAACAATCACATTCATAAGGTTTCCCTGTTTCACCTTCCCCAACAAACTCCCACACTTGTTCCCTGACCTGTCAAATGGGTGTTATACAGCTACAGGCTTCCAGTCTGGAAGTGCCTGAATGAGCTGCTGATGATATTCCTTGCTTGAAAGGCACAAGCAACAATCATTACTGAGCTATCAGTATCCACTGACCCTTCCTTCACCAAGAAGTTAAGAGTAAAGCAAGTGCAAGGTTGAGCTAGCAGGTGTGCCTGCCTATCAGTAGCTAGCAAGAACAACTAACAAAAAAAGCAGTAGCTTTGCTCTTCAGGGTAAATAAAATTTCAGGTGACACCTCTTGAACCAGTGGGTTGCCTGGCAAGAGTTGGTAGAGTTCCACCATTTGACATCTCACCAGGCTGACAGTTTATGTGTGATATTGACAAAGGAGGCTGCATGGGAGCAGCGTCCTTGCCTTGACTTCAGCCAACAAGCTGCTCAAGAATTTTGCCTGGGGCACTGCAATTCAGTCTGTTGAACTGGCTACAATCCCTGGCTCTACAACCAACTTCCAAGATGACCTTGATAAGTCATCTAATTTCTGCATGCCTTTTGGTTCACATTTTGCTTACTTGAGCTTGAATTCTGAAGTCTTTGCTACACCATGTTTAGGCCTGAAAGAGTCTGTGCTGGGACAGTAATAATATAATTCATATTTCAGCCTGGACAAGACCTCTAAGTTTGAACATTTTGGTCTGCTAGTTGTAGGGTATGTCTGCACCACCTGCACTTTGCAGCATGTCTCAGAGCCCTGACTTCCTCATTGTCAAAAGCATGAGCATAGTTTCTTCTCTCCATGGCACACACCTCTGTGGACTGTCCAGGTCCACAGTTTAAACATTACATAAAGTAATATATTAAATTACATAAAGCTACCTTTTGGGGGCGGGGGGGGGGGTTAACTGGTAAAGCTTCAAATATCCACCAAATGCCAAATTTGCTGCATTTAAAACAGGAAAACCCAGCTCCTATTTTCAGCTAAAATTGTTGTATTTCACCATTTACTTAAACAATTGATACTTAACTATCAATTCTGACATTTGGACCTAAAATTATTGAAGGTACCAGTTAAAAAACCAGCAAAACAAGAAGGACAAACTCCATGCATCTAGTTTCAAATATTTATTTCCCTTCTGTGGTGGGTTTAGGGATAATTAATAAGTGATCCCTCTTTGTCTTCGTCTTGATATACAAGATTTTTTATCTTATTTTCCCCTTCTGTCCTCTTGAGAGGGAAGAGTGAGAGAGTGTCTTTGTGGGCATCTGGCAGTGAGCCAAGTCTAACTCTCCACGTCTCCAATTTTATTTCTTCATAACCATTAATGATTGGTTGATTGATTTTTCAATCTATCCATAAATGACCAAGTTCATTCACAGTCAATCAGTTTCAGTGTCAGAACTTAACTAAAGAAACAGAATTAGTACAAATAATGTTGTTTCTGCTGAACTTATTCCTTTAAAGGATCATACATTCTATCATATGAATATTAACTGATGAAGGGGGTAATGAAGCTAAGTTGACCTAAGAAAGCTAACGGTATTCCCATACATTATACAACATTAAACTAATTCCCTGCCACCCCAGTGACTTCAGGGATATGCAGTCTGTTAATCACACATTTTAACTTACCGTGGGCTGGAAGTGGTCCTGTATCTGTACATAATCCATTCCTTCTGCATGTCTTACAGACATGCAGCAGAACACACAAATGAAGATCAAAACCAAATTGAAATTAAAGACATTGTCAGGTATCATCCAGCTTCTATAAGTAAGCCAATCTACTTGGTATTCCTAGCAAGTTTTTTGCTTGACTAAATACATTTGTGTAGAGCTGGTGGGAGTCAATAGTTTCTGCATCTTATCCCTCATAAATCCCATATTGTCAAAATGACCTTTTCAACATGGTAGCAAGCACAACCTTATGCATAGAATTAAGTAGAACTAATGACACCCTGATACACTCTGCAGTGCAGCTACACAGGACAGAGTTACTGCAAGAAGTAACCCAGAAGGTCTGGCCTGGGAAGCAAACAGCCTGCAGATCAAGAAGGAAATTCAAAAAGCCTGTTGAACAGAAAATACTATTTCAGTGTACAGCATCATAACGCACAGCAGTAAAAATATGAGACTCCATCTGAGGAACAGCCCTATGGTCTAAAATTTCTTTCTGATGTTTTGTATCCCATATAAAAAGGCAGTTCCTGAACAGCAACACTTAAAGAACTGTCCAGCTCCATGCCAAGATGTGGACAAGTACCCTTCTTACCTCTCACTATTTTCCAAAGGCTCACAGCATTCTCTGGCAAGATTTTTGATAGTGACAATGCTAGGCAAGACCACAACAGCTTCCAGCCTCTGCATTTGCGATCTCATACAATGATTTTCTGATAGTGAAAGTCAAGAATGTAATACTCATGATACAATCCAGTTATCACTGTCATGAAGGGAGACAGGCATCTCAATGTTGGATGATAAGTCAAGGACACAGCTGTCTGGAGTATATAAGATCAAATCTGACATATTTTCACTCCCTTGCCCCACGAGACAGAGGATCCTTACACATGGATACAGACAGTCCCCATACATTTTACTGTAAAAAAACAAGGCTCTTCAAAAACACAGGACTCTCCTTATTGCTACTTGCCATTGTCCAACTAAAGGATTGACTGCTCTGACTTCAGAACTATCTGAAGATGTGACTAACACCTCATCTTCTCTGTAAACAAGAGGAGAAAAACTCCCTGATACAACACTTTTGAAGTTGTACCTCTCAGAAGTTTTAGCTTTGATTAATTAAAATGTATTTCAAGAACCCATGTAAAGAACATTATTTCAAAATTACACCAATGAGATTACTGTAAAACTGAAGGCTCAGAGAAAATGTTCATGGAGATTCAAATGTTGCTTCCAGGGCTCAGAGAACCAGATAAGATGGCTTTGAGCCAGATGAGTTCTAAATAAGCCTTGAGTAAAAATTCATTCTGGCCATAATTTAGGATCACTATAGCAACACAATCACACTTGCCAAGTATGCAACATTACAAAATTACAACAGATTTTGAAAAAAAAAAATAAAATCTGTTTTCTAGCCACTTTTTAAAATAGATTTAAACTGTATTATGAAGGTGGCAACAGTTGTTCAGGATCAAGATCTTATTTTATTCTGGATGGTTAAGAAAAAGATATGTCATGTGCTAATTAAATTTACAGCAGGTATCTCCTGGAATATGGAACCAAAGTCTTCTAAGAGATCCAGGAAATTTTACATCTCAGAAACAGATGGTACAGTAAAAGGAGGATTAAAGGAATGATGCAAGGAATCTGTGTGAAGTCCACTGTGCAGTGGGAGAGAAGACTGAGAAATAAGGTGTGCTAAGGCACATCCTTCCCCACACATGTTCAGCCATTTGTGCTCAAAGGGAAGGTATCAAGAGCAGAAGTGACGCCTTTGCTCTGAATTCAGCACAGTTCATCCTGATACAGAGCTGAGATGCCAGATAGAGCAACAACCTTGACCTATGCTCTGTGATGTATACCACCCAACACTTGAGCTACAAATTAAGCTTCTCAGCTCATTTCTTCCCCATAATTTAAGCACAGATGAGTTCCTGGAGAAAGAACTACAAACAGTTCAGCCACGTCCTTATTTCTTCTGACAGCAGCAAGGATCCGTGTTCCTCAGTGGGAACATTGCTAGGAGGATCCCATGCACACAAGACAGTGCAGACTTCATGTTAAATGCTGCATCCTAACTGGGGCTGGCACACTCAGCTTCCTTGCAGGGGAATTCTACGGGTTTTATGTAACAGCCATGGTGCAGCCTTGCAGGCATCTATTTCCACTAAACACATCTACCTGCCCGGCTGCCAGACCCATGGATACTTTGGAACCAATGTCAGATCTGAGAAAATCCTGCAGACTCAACCACACCTGCTTCTCTTCTCTTAAGGAAAGTTCACTCCCTAACAGCCATAGAACACATAGAACACATTTTTTACACTGTACCTTCCATCACAATTTCTCTGCCACGCATATGACATGGTGCATCCAACAGTCTTTGGCAGACTAGCCTTCCTCTCTTGTAGAATAAGGGGCTGGGATGGAAAGTCCAGAAGGCTGGATGAGGCATGGACAACTGCTTGAAATGTCACTTGCTCCTGCAGGGCAGTGAAATGGGGGAAGTGACTTGGGGAAGCTGCAGGTAAGATGCAGGAAGCCTTCCAGCATGTTTTCTGCATCGCTTCTAAGAAAGGGAGAAATCAAAATGCCTCCTCCTCCCATCCCATTGATGCCTTGCAGCAGCAAGCATACCTGGATTTAAGAGGATCCATGAAAATCTTCCTAACCCATACAGTACCTGAAGAAGCTTTACAGGAAGGCTCAAGAGGGGCTTTTACAGGGGCCCAAGAGGACACATAGTGACAGGACAAGGTGGAAGGCTTTAAAGTAGTATATGCATATGTAAAGTAGTACATGAGTACATGAGGTTTAATTAGAGGTTAGGAAGAAATTCTTTACTCTAAGGGTGGTGAGACATTGAACAGATTGCCCAGAGAGGCTGGGGACTACCTATTCTTGTAGGTGTTTAAGGCTGGGTTGGATAGGGGCTCTGAATAACCTGGATAAGCGGAAGATGTCTCTGCCCACAGTGGAGGGATTGGAACTAGATGATCGTCAAGGTATCTTACAACTCTAGCTATGCTACGATTCTAGGATTCTATGATCTATTTTACTGTCTATGGGATTTCTTAATCCTGCAATCTGCAGAGAGTCACCCTGTAGTTAGCCTGAACACCACTGTCTGGATCCAACCATCTTGCATATTCTTTAAATTGTGCTGGCTTCATTTTTAACCCAAAGACCTTTGATTAAGCAGTGATCTTAATTACTTTGAATATCAAGAGAGTTCTTGAGTAAGGTGTACTTAGGTGTCTTGAGTAGGTGTACTTAGTCAGCCTTCCTCCACACTCCTAAGTATGCTCATTAGAATTTGTCTCTTAACAGCAGCACTAAAAGTATGAGTTTCCTGCGGCCCTGCTACACAGCTCTACAGTGCAGACCACACCTGAACATCTTCAGTTATAAGAGGCAGTGATTCAACATCCATCATCACCCTGATTTTTGTCTTCCATTCTGAAAGGGCTCTTTCACTTCCCCCAACACTCACAGCTTAGGGGAGCTGATGGGATCCCTTGGAATCAGGTGAAATCATCCCCTAAGAACTTCTATTTTATTACTCTTCTCTCTCATGTGTTTGTAAGTAGCAACAGGCAGAAACAAGAAGGCAGGCAGAGATTTCTTATCAAGATTTCCCCAGGACTGGTAATTATGTGAATAACTTCCCTTGTTATTCAACAGTCTGATCTTTCCATAGGCTGACTCCCTTATGCTACAGATCTCTACTTGAAAGCTTTTCCCAGAGCCTCTTCCTCTCAGCCTCACTAGAAGACAGCTGGTCTGCACCATTCAGCTGCAGGAAAGCAGAGAGCAGCATCTGCTTTGACAAACTTCAACCCATTCAACCAACAGCCAGCTGCTCACCTTGTCTTGCTGTGAGTGGGTTCTGGAGAGAAGCAGTGACTAAGTGTCACTGAGGAACACTCATGTTTGTTTTGCACATGTGCAGCTTTGGGTGCCACAGCATAAGAAAGACAAGTATAAGCCATTAGAGAGCATCCAAAGGAGGATGACGAGGACGGTGATGGGCCTTGAAGCCGTAATGAGGAGTGCCTGAGGTCACTCGCTCTGTTGAGCCTGTAGAAGAGGAGACTGAGGGGAGACCCCATTGCAGTCAGCAACTTCCACATGAGGCAAAGGGGAGGGGCAAAGACAGATCTCCTCTCTGTGGTGACAGCGACAGGACCCAAGGGAATGGCCTGAAGTTGTGTCAGGAGAGATTTAGATCGGGTACTAGGGAAAGGCTCCTCCCCCAAAGAGTACTGGGTACTGGAATAGGCTCCCCAGGGAAGTTGTCACAGCACCAACGTGACAGAGTTCAGGAAGCTTTTGAGCAATATTCTCAGGCACATGGTGTGACTTCTGGGGATAGTGCTGTGCAGGGCCAGGAACTGAACTCAATTATCCTTGTAGGTCCCTTCCAATACAGCATATTCTGTGATTCTGTTTTGACCAAAATATATGCTCTCAGAGACACTGTTTTTCTGATCTAGGTGTTTTTCTGCGTGAGACCTAGTACAACCCTGAGGATGTTCCAATGTGTGGCTGCATACAAAATGCTAAAAATAAAATCATTTTACTCTTAAACCTAATAACCTGTCTAATACGAATTGCATTAAATAGCTCAGCTGTGCCACTTGAAGTGATATACATTTAAACCTTCCTCATGGGGGACCTGAGAACTTTTACCAGGATGTTGAATAAGGCTCTCAACTGCTATTATCAGCACCATTTTATGGACATCAACAGGCTAGATGGCTCAAATAATCCTCTTCATAGTGAAGTGTCTACCTCCTCTACCTCCTGGTTGTATTGTTATGCTGATGAGCATTTCTTTGCTGTTCTACCAAAGAAAACAAAAGAATTATAAGTTTTATTTAGTAGAAAATATCTCAAAAATATTCCTCTTCTTGCCTAGGTATTTTCTCTCATTCTTAAAAGTCTGTACTCAAGCAAGTCAGATTGAATTGTCCTCTTAAATATGACTAATTTAAAAATCACTTAATTGGTGACAACTGCTTTGTACAGTCAGATATTTGGAAATGACCATCATGAAATTTTGTCCAACATGAACAATTTCCATATGTTTCCACAGTCAAACGATAGATTATCTACTGTGAAAACTCCCTCCTTTCTCTGCACATGTGCTGAAATATTTATGCTATATTAGGAAGCATATTGAAAATCTTCTCCCTAATGCATCACAGCTGTGGAGCACAGGTTATCTGTGAGAACATGAAAAATTCAGTAGACTGCTGCTTCTGCTGACAAAGTTTTTTAGTTCCCCATTCAGAAATACAGAAAGCACAGAAACTGTGTTGTATTTGGGCAACTAATTTTTCTCATCCTGAGTAGCCTCAACAGCAACTGCACTAACTCCTGGAGATGATGTAAAAACTGAGGCATAAAAAGGACTCTCAGGCAGTACTTCAGAGTAGTGGGATATTCTACAACACACCCATGGTCATATATTGGACTGTGCCACATGCTTTATGGCAAATCCAACACCAAGCAGGCACACCAAGATCCGAGTTTGTATGAAAGACAGAGGGGAGTGGAAGACTGCAATGGCTCCTGGTAGCATTTCTGAACAAGATAGCTTAATACACTTGGACAAGATTGGCACAGACAATATTCTTAAATGTCTGTTTGTTCCACATTGACTTGTGCATAGTGGATGATGGCTGCATATGTATTTTGTATAATTCTGGATATTAGTTCTGAGTACCAAACACTTCACTATCAAGAAAACCCTGGTTTTTAATAAGAATACTGTTAAGAGTACTTTTTACCTGCATTTGTGTCTCCATTGAAGTATATCTTTCTTTTCTCCTCTCAAGTAAATGACTATCAAAGAATCAAAAGACAAGGAGGAGCTTCACAACAGAGAAGGAGAAATGTTTTAAAGATAGAGCTTTTGTTTCATTTCACCTCATTGTTTACAAAATCTGTCTGACTAAACATTGGTGTCAGCCACACCTCAGATGGACCTCAGTGAAGAATAGATGTTAAAAGAACATGACCAAATGGACTGCATGCTGATGAGACAGGATGGGGATAGGCAAGCAGTTTGCACACATGGATTTCAAAGTGCCAGCAGACTGAAATGAGAGTAGGGAGGCAAGAGATGCCATTTTCCCACAGTTCTAAAATAAAGACAGTTCTTTCCCAGCTCAGGAGAAGGAGGAGCCTGGTAATGTGTCTGTAGATCCGAAGTCTCCCCTACAGCAAAGTTTATCCCTTCTGTCAATATCCCAAAAGCTAGAGACATTCAAGTGTTACAATGACCCTGAATGGGTGTTTTAGCTGGGTCAACTGTGATACCATAGATCATTGTAAGGGATATCAGCATGCCTCCCTCAGCAGAATGAGAGTTGAAGGATCTGTTAACTATGCTTCTAGCAAAATCAGTCATCTCCTTCATTAATGGCCCTGTTGCATTTGTGACATCAAGACTATGCTTTCTCAGGAACTGATTCTGACAGACACATACCTGGATCACAGCAAAACTGCATTCTGCTGATGCCTCCTCTCCTTGATGTTATCACATCCTTTAAGCCTGCAAATTTTCTGCAGGACCCAGTGATACAGACTTGACAAATGGATAACAGTAGTAATCCACATCTAGCATTCCACCTCCTTCCAGCGTTTTACCTGTGTGTGCTTGCATGTGCAACTCATATTTGAAACCAGCTCACTGTTACTCTGCAGTGGTCAGAGAACTATTTTGGGCCTGATACTTTTCTCCAGCCTCAGACCCAGTAGCTTTGCATATCCATCTTTCATTTTGGCATTGCTTGTGGATCCCAGCCTGTCAGCAGCTCAGTGTGGTGTGTCCCAGGCACACGGAGTGTCGCTGGCAGGCAGCAGGTGAGCACCAGGCGGCACGGACAGCAGGCCCCACACAGGGCAGGAGCACACGGCTACTGTGGACAAAGCCCTCTTCTCCCACCTGCAAGGGCCTGGCCTCTCTGGTCTGTTTCTCACAGTAAGGAATGCCTTTTTTCAGCCTTTGTAGCAAAGGAGCCACAAAATGGCATCCTGTAATCGGGGTGATGGCTTATCTAGTCTAGTACCCAGCCTCTGATGAGCTCTGGATTGTCATGGAAAAGATGGAGATCAGCAGCACATACAAATCCATGCAGAGTGCTATTCAAAGTTGGACCACAGACCACCTGAAAATTAATGTCACTGCAAAGAAAGGGCTGGCAGATTACACTCTGTGTAGTTAGTTACAGAGCACAAGAGCCATGGGGAACACTGCATTTTATTTGTCAAGGTTGTGTCAATAGGGGTTGATGGAAGTTGTTGCCTCTTTCTGTCTCTGAGGCTGTCACAAACTGCAAAGTTTAAGAAAAGATTTTTACTTTGTTGTTCAACAACAAAGTCTTGGTTTTGTCAAGGAATTATGTACCAGTATGTATATCTTTTTTATCACCACTATTTTGCTAAGTGCTAAAAGAAGTAGGCTTTTTATATTGCTAATAAAAGTGTTATTTTTCTGTCAAATTACTTTTTAGATTCATGACTCAGGTGTCTCATGAATAATTTTGATGACACAATGATGGTCCGTTTTGAACTTCATGTACCATTCTTCTCAACACAGCTATAATTCTATTAAATCAAGACTGATTATTCTACAAATAACAAGAGATATCCTAGATGAAAATTGCTCTTAAAAAAAATAAAAAGTTTTTATTTGCAGCAATGAGAAACTGTCAAATATATTATTTCAATTTTTTTAATATTGCATTACTTTCAGTGCAAAATAAAAAACACCAATGACTCTTTAGACCATGATTAACTTTATTAAAGCATATTAATGTCATTGCAGAAATCTTGGTTAATTGGTTCCCAGAAAAAAAATTTCTTAGTGAAAATATTTCGAAAAACACAAATTTTAACACACAGAAATGGCTCTTGCTACTGTCAGTAATGATTCATGTCTAAATGGTGTTTGTGTACAGTTACACCTTGATGAGTGGTTTGTAGGCTTGGCCTGAGATGTTCAGAAGGGAGCTGGTTTGTACATTGAGTGAGAATAGCCTAGAAGAGTTGAAAGGAACAGCTCACCTACAAATCAAGCAAGTGTTTAGGAAGCCAGTTCTATGCCTCTGACCATGCCACTAGCCCAGAGTTTTGGCTCATTAACTTCTCTTTTCTTACAAGGCAAGGATCAGATCCTACTCACCAGGAAGCATAGGCTAGCATTCAGAGCTGCACAGAGCCCTGGTAGTATGCCCTCACAGCAGTCTCACGTTTTGCTGGAAGGATCTGCAGTGCAGAGAGGACAAATCCCTGGTCAGCTGTCAGACAGCATCCAAATGGGTGCATCCTTCAGCCCCTAAAGGATCCTCAGCTTTATCCTGCCTCCCAAAACAGAAGCCTACTTACCATGGGATCACAAGTCAAGTAAATGCCTGTGCAGGAGGGATGTGACACATGCGTGCTGCAGCCAAGAACAAAACTTCAGCCATGAGAATGACCCCTGTCTTCCCTTCCCTACTGAGTCATGCATTGCTAGGACCAGCCACAACACAGCCTCTGTCCTACTTCCTCACAGCAAACAGAACAAGTCAGAAAATCCTGTCTGGCACATCACAGAGGCCACAGATGAGGAAAGAATCTAGGATGCTGATCTGCACATGCTTCTATTGTACCTTCAGGGCAACAAAACAGAATTTAGTTGTGGATATCCCACTGAGATTTCTGAGTCAAATCTATAGTAATAAAGAATGCACAAAGGTTTATTTTCTGGTGCTGAGAAAAAGAGCACAAAACTGATTATGTTGTGCTCTGGGAAGTGGTAACATGGTAGGTATGAACAGTTCTACTCCATTGACCTCAGACACACAAAAGTAGAGGAATAATAATCAGAAACAGTGCTGTCAAGACTGAAAAAGAGAGCTGTGAAGAGGTCTGACAAAGCGTTGTGTTCTTCTGGACATGTGTTAGCACACAAATTTCTTGATAGTTGAGGCTGATAGCTGCTGGGAGCTGTTCTTTATCAAACAGACATGACTCTCCTAAGAAACCAGACCAGACCAGTTTATATTGCATGAGACACTGAAAGATACAGAGATGGAAAAAAAAAAGAAAAAAGAAAGTAAGCTGGGAGCCTCAAGCATTGTATACTCAGTGTCTGCTTTTGGAGATACTAGTTACTCAGTTATTGTTCAACTTAAATTGACTGTCAGTTAACACTTTTCTTGCATTCATCATACAAATGGCAGAATAAATGCAGAAGCTATCTACAGCAGAAGATTTCAACTCCTTTACTACAGTCTTAGAAAAAGCAAGTTGTTAATAATAAAAAGTTTTAAATTAAAAATAAAAAAATTTAAATTTCTCTTTAAATTAAAAGTTAAATCTCATCAGATGAAAATGCAGGCAGGTGTATTACAGTGCTTATAAGCTTGAGGTTCTTCTTGTAAAAGCTATATGTTACTTATAAGAATTCATAACCATTTGTTCCAATATCTTAACAAAACTAAATTCTGTATTTGAGACAACCACTGTAGGACTGCGTTGATTGCCCCTCACAGACATGCAGCAGAGAAAGGACTCCTGTTACTTCCAGCAAAATGTTAAAGAATTCCCTTTAAAAGTAATTGCAAAGTGAGCAGAAGTAAAGTGGTTGGGAGGACCAGGGAATGAGCTGACAGAGTCCACAGATACCAAAGGGAGTGACTTCAACCTCAGTTATGAACAAAAATAGCAGACCAGTCAGGAGGAGAATTTCAAAGAAACAATCGATAGTGAGTCTGGAGTTTTAGACTGTATTGATTTTTTGATACATTCGAAGTTTGCCCTTGCAAAGCAGGCTGTCTACCCTATGGGAAAACTAAGGAACAGGTGGGTCTTCACCCTGCCACTCTTTTCTCATTGTGGTGACCCAGCAATCAACTCCAAAGCTGTCTAAGGTCAGGAAGAAGCTGTAGTTGCTGACCCAGGAATCAACACTTTCAAACTTACTGCTTCATTCATCTCCAGGTGCCTACTGAACATTTTAGAAGTTCTTGGAGTGACTGAATTGGAAACGTGAGTCTGTTTAACTGATCTCTCTACTACAGTTACCTGCTTACACAGATGTATCAATGAAACAGAGGATGTGACGGTGTCCTTCTCAAGACCGGTCAAGGCAGCTGGATTTTGTACCATGTAATTACAGACAGTAAGGTTTCTTAGAGCTTACTCAATGCTTCTTGTTTTGATGGAAAATTCCAATCACGATTTGCAGGCACTCTTTCAAAAATTCTTTCTTGACGTCTAGTACAGTTCTTGGAAAAAAAATGGCATTTTCACACACATTTACCTCTGAAATGTCTTCTTTAAACTGGTCCATTTACATGAGCATACTAGTTAGCAGCAAACAAAATGTATCTTAAGGAAACGCAGGGTTCTTATTCACTAACAGTTTGAAGGTTACTTTTTAAATTTCTGCTTCAGCTGGGCTGGAGACTAGCTGTAATCTAAACAGAGCACTACCCAGAGTTCCAGAAGGAAAAAATGCCATGGACCTCAGTTTCAGGCATATAGAGGCATTTGCAGCCTGCAAAAATAGGCAGTCTTCAACTGCACTGCCATAGGAACAAGGGCATACAACAAGGACATAAGTACTTATGCTCTGCTGCCTTCCACATCAAGTAAACTTAGCCCAGGATGTTCTACCATCTCCCAACATTTAATCAAGTTTCTAAACACTTCTGGTTTTATTTGCTGGTGAATATACCTCAGGTGTATTCTCTAGCCTTGACCTTCTCTAAGGCTGAGATGGAGAACAAGAACCAAACTTCAGCAGAACACTGACATTGTGAATAAGACATTGACAAGAAAGAAGAGAGATTTTTTTTTCCCTTCCTTCCCTGCTCTCCCTTTCATCTACTCCCTTGACTCATCACCTATTACTAGCAGCATGCTGTATTTACATTTTCTCTCTTGGAGGGAAGTAAAAAATACATAAGTTGAAACTTCCTTATAGATTCGGCTACTCATCACATGAACACTGCACATTTGCTTTCATTGCTGTCCAGTAAATATTTTATCCTTTTCTGACCTAGCAAGCAGTTTTCTGGAGTACACTGTAGGCAATGCTAGTCAATTTTGCAAAGCTCTGAAACATCTGGTATGGCTGTAACATATTGGCAGTGCTATCCATGCTACTCAGCTCTCAATGAGATGATTTTTTTTTCCTGTGTGCCAAATTGGAGTTGCTGTGAGCTTTGGAAAGACTGAAGCTTTCCCTAGCAGGTCATGAAATGAGTCATCAGGCCTGAATGAATCTTTGTATTACATGGATCACATGTTTAGTAGTCTCACTGAATACAGTTTCAGAAAAAAAAAAAAAAAAAAAAAAAAAAAAGCAAGAATAACATTTTGGTGATTCTGTTTACCACAGACATGATTTTGCTTGGATTCACCCTCACCTGTATTCCTCTCTTCCCCCTGAATAGATCCCATTCCTCCCTGCCAGAACAAATACATATAAATTAATCTCTGTGATACATCTAAAGGAATACCTTTTCTGTCATGTCTGTGGCACTCAGCCTCTTACAATCTTACAATCCCTGTGCTTCACACAGCCAGACCCCACACACGTGTGGCATTGCGGTTTCTCACTTGCATTCCAAGTTTATGCATCAAGTGAGAGCTAAGGATGTGGGCAGCAACATCCAGTCACAGAACAGGAGAAAACATGAGACTTTGTAAAGCATTTAGAGACGGTGTCTTCTTGGTTTTTTGTGACATTGCCACTGTTTGGTGTCAGAAAAAAGGCCTTTTTTCAGGCCTCTTGAGAACCTACCTAATCTTACCAAAAGCTCAAAGCCTGAAAACATAAAATCAGCCCAGGCTTTCAGCAACCTGAGGAGCTAGAAGATAGCAGCCTTGTCACCTTCAACAGAATGCCACACCTGGGAAGGATTTACAAAGCCAGCAAAAGCTTTGAGTAAGGCCAGCTCTGCAAAGAGCAGTGGCAGATTCATGTAGTCTTCTGCTCTTTCCAGTTCAGCACCAAGCAGATCTTGGGAAGAGAGAGCACATATGAGAAAGAGAGTATATTTAAGTACCACCTCTGCTAATACTTGATGCTTTCAAGCCCAGTAATGTCTGCTGCTACACAACTCACTGCTGAATATCAAAGGCTTAAAAAGGAGGAAAAGCATAGGGACAAACATCATTGCTGTCTTGTTCATCACAACCTGGTAGGGAAAAGTGAATCCAGTGAGCTATTCCTTCCTCATATTGTTCTGTCTCTGTCATTAGTAATATACAGATGTTTTCAGTGCTGCTGGAGTAGCCAAGACAGACAAGAGATGAAAGGAGGACCATGTGTCTCTTAGTCTAATCATTGAGGGGAAGGTTAGCAACAGCTCATGTCACCTGATCCCAGCTGCCCTTAGATCCTTGATTTGCTGTGACCTGACTTTGTTTCTATCATTTCATCAGACAAATGATTTAATTTCTCACACTCCAGAGCTGGGCTGGGATGTGGGAATGTGACTTCCTTGAGGAAAGGTTCAGACCAAGATTTTAAAGTCAACTCTGCATCCTCCTACTTCTTGTATTTCAGTAAGGTCACTGCCCTTAAACTTCACAGCACCCTCCCCTCTCAGCCAGGCTCCAGAAAAAGGAGAAAACATCCCCAACACCAAGCGTCAGGCATTTTATCCCACTCTTCCAGAGCCTTTCCTAGGCCACAAAAATTAATCTGCAGTAAAGATCATGTCCCAGCATTCTGCTCTGCTTTACTGCCAATTTCCACCCAGGCAGTTTCCATTAACACTGATCTGCTGCCTACACAGGTGCTCGCTGCCCGTCCAACAAGCTCAGACACAAGCAGGCCAGCCTCCACTGTCAAACATGTAGCCAGGCTCTCCTCTGCTCAGTCTGTCTGTTTACACTAGTATCTGGCCAATTGTAGTCATAACCTGTGTGCCCCAAGTCACTCAACAGCCACAGAAAATTACAGAATAAAAGCACAGTCTTTAGGCATAAATCCTCGGGCTTTTCCCGAATGCTTCTCACTTGTTTCTTATTGGGCCCAAGCCTAAATCGAAAAACAGGCACTAAGGCTAACCTAGTCCTGTTATAAAGCTCTCTCCATGACAAAGAGATGCTTTTGGTGTTTCTTATATTTATTAGCTGTCACCAGAGCACAACATTTATGTGTAGCACCTGAGCAAAAGATACAGTTACCACCACCTCTAAAAGGATTCTGCAGGCCTACTTTAGTTCTCTCCCCTAGCTTTAGACCTACTAACACACAGTTTCAGCCTTCACACCTGTGTCTTTGTATGTTCCTATGGAGTCAAAGCAAAAGAGGAAAATAGATGTTAAACCATCAATGCTCAGAGGTTAACTTGAATTCAGATGTAAGCAATGACATTTTAGGCTGAAAAAAAATTATCTATGGGCTTTTCCTAAATACATCAGATCATTTTCCAGCTTAAGAAAATTGCATTAACTCTTTTTGCAAGGTGTAGAAGACTGCTAACATGAGCAGTTGTGGATTCAGTTGCCAAGACCAAGGTACAAATATAAGAAGATATGTTGGCAAGTATGCAGTTTAGTACAAGTCTGTATGGAATTTAAGGACAAATCTCCTGAAAAAACCCTTTTACAAATTTAAGCTGGACTCACACTGTTCTTTGTATTTTAAAACAGACTTTTCCAAAGCATTTTCTTAAACTATAGTTTGTATTTAATCTTGAAATGTGCCTCTTTATTCCTGAAAAAAAAAAACCAAAAAACTTTAAATAGATACCATGGGCAATTCAATCTGAAATTTTAACTCCTATTTTATTTATCAAAAAGAAAAATGTTTTGGAAATGTGAAACACTTACCTGGATTTGTCTCACCCAGCAATTCTGTTTCCATTTCCTCATCATTTTACTCAGCTGGAGCTTTCAATTTTCTTCTGTGGAGATAAAAGATCACCCTGCTTCCTGCAGCTACCTGTATTGACTACTGTTTGCTAGCAGGCAGAAAAACAGAAGGGCAGTCAGAAAAATAGGTTCCCCCTCATCAATCTTACCCCACAAGGCTAGCAACTCTTTTTCTTCCAGAAAGGAATTAAGTGTTTCTAACAATTGCATAAATAACAGAAAGCTGCAAGATAAGAGCCACATCCTCTGCACTAGTCTTGCAGGGATAATTCAGCAGGAAGTGGATATTCCCTCTATTATTTCTAGCAAGAAAAGGGCGGTCATTCATAGAGCTCAGTGCAGATATGGGGCAAACCCCAGCTCACCCCTCAAACCAAAACGCTTTCATGTTGATGACGGTAGTCCTTATGCTTTCTGAAACCCCAAGGGATAATGGGTTTTTTGAGTTAGTAAAGGAGAAGGATCTGCCTCCAAGCATTGGGTTGTGGGTGCAATAAATGAGTTAAATTGTCGTGGTTTTAAACCAGTAACTAAAAAAAAAATTACTTATTTTTTGCTGTGAGATATGGATTAGAACAAGAGCAAAATAGGCCTAAAACTTAAAAGGAATAAAGAAAGTTTATTAACAAACTATAATAATAAGAACACCAGAATAAACTTTCAGAAAACCCTTTTTATCTCCTACTATTCACCATTCCCTTGTTCACATGACAACAGAGACAAAAAACTTTGGAACTTTGGTGTTTAAAAACAGTCCCAATTCTTGCTAGTCTTTTCATCAATCTTTGTAGAGAAACAGAAGTCTCTTTCTGCTAATCTATAGAGTTTCTCACAAGAAAACTATTTTTGTTATAGTTTTCTATTTCCCTGATGTCAGCTGCTCAGAAATGCTGGTATCAGAGCTCACTCCTCCCATTTCACATCACTCTGAGGAGTGTATGGGCCATGAGTTTAAGGATATCATTTTAAGGATGAGTTATTCAAAGGCAAAAGTCTTCTTCAGTTGTCTCTGTGAGCTCTACTAGAAAACAGTTTTCTCATTGCCTCTCAAGGCTTCAAATCTTCCAGCACTTCACTGTATCACAGTTATTCTACTTTTTACTCAAAATTTACACTTTGAACACTCTATTCCTCCCCATACTCTGTCATGAATTAAAGGAGTCTTTTTAAACTACTATTGTCCATCTCCATAGCTTTAACAGAAAGGTATTTCAGCTGTAAAGCATCTCCTTATTCTCTCTTTCCTTACTGTCTCTGACAGTCCATAAAGTCTCTTCACATGCTGATCACTCTCTTTTCTTCTCTCCAGATAAAAGGATTAATCTGCAAGTCTCATCTGGGTAATGAAAAGGTTAAAATCTTGCCCAGGCTTTGTAGATGGTTCTGTGACTTCTGCCGGTGCAGGAGCTGGAGCCGTCTGCGATAGAAAATTCCCCATGGCTGCTCTGGAGAGTGTAGTCGCTGTTTCGGCCCGCTGCAGGTCCAGAGTTTTTTCTTCTTCTTTACTCGGCAGTCCCCAGTGAACTCCGTCACTGCAGCCGAGCCAGGGACCAGCCTGGCCCGGCCAGAGCCCGGGCAAGCCCCCGCAGGCCCCATCTCCCGGCCGGGAGCCGCTGGGCCCAGCCCAGCCCCTGCCTGGGCCACATGGGCTGGGCAGGGAACGGGAGGCCAGCCAGAGCTCTGTTACCTTTCACAGCCAGGAAACAAAGAGAACAAGAGTGCTCTGACTTTACATCTTAAGGTAGGGTTCACAAGTTGATCTCACTTTTCAATGGTTAAAACTGCTGTCAATTCTCAGTAATGACCGATAATTGGTCAGGAGAAAAGACTCCCATCAGTCCCAAGCAACTTCAACTTCCTTAGCTCCCAAAACCACCTTAAAGGAAAAGTTACCCCATGACATAAATGTACAGTAAGGGGATTTTATAGATGATTACCTGTAAAAACATGGTCACATATTTGTCTTAAGAAGTATCTGAAGAAGGGGTGAACATTTGTCTTTTTGTACCTCTCTTCCCTAGGTTTTTATCTTACATAAACAAGTAGTAGCTACACAAAATAGTCCGTGAATAATGTTTATAAACCACAACTGTGTAGAGATAGGGGAGGCAGAAATGCCAAGATGCCAGTTCATGTTAGTAAGCATCACAGGTGCAGGCCCCTGCTTCTGATGGTGCACAGCATGACCAGCATCTGCTTATGAAAACTGCAGCTCTTCACCAGGTCACCTCAGAATGACATGTGGCATCAGCTAGTGGCATCAGAGAATCAAAGCAGGATTTGAACTGACTGGATTACCTCCATTTTCCCATCCCCTGTCTGTGTTTCAGTGGAAGAGTTTGACATAAAGCCACACCTAGTAAGTGACTAACAGGGTTCGGATCAGTAGAAATATCCAGTAAGAAAGGCTTCCTTCTGTGTTAAACTTCCTTACCTGCCTTTAAAAAGGGGTGATTGACTACCTTCAGTGCAGGAGTATGAAATACTATTAATCTTTCCATGACTGATTTTTTTTATTCTCACAGCTGTTTTGCCACTATGGAAAAGATAATGAGATTCTTTAAGAGAGGCTTTAGGGGCACATAGCATTAAAAAGAGTAAGAATTTGTTCTTGTGTCAATGGAAAACAGGATAAAAGAACATTTCTTGCAGCATATTACTTTGCATGTATTGAGTTGGGTTTATCCAAAATAAAACCCTCTTGAAATGTTGCTTTAATTTCTTGAAATTATATTTTTCCAAGTGGTTGTAAAGAGAAACATGGCATTATATAAACCTGTATGAAATGCAGTTTCAAAAATCCCTCCCACCAAAGAGTCACTATCTCTAAACTGTTCTCATCTTCTACAAAGAGCTAATTCTTTTGCAGTGTTTTTTGTCTATAAATCTCAAAGATCATCTATAAGCATGAGACCCTGTTCTCAGCCAGGTGACATTTGTCAGCTCATTCGATGTAGTGCAATAACTTCACTGCAGAGTGACAGCTGCAGGAGTTTACTAAATTGTCCATGTAAAGAGCAGTAAATACTTTATCATCTGCTCTCCTGATTTAGGCATCCTCAGGACCTCTCCCTGGTACGAAGTAATTCATCAAGATCTAGGCCATCAATAGAAAAAACACAGTACAAACATCTGGTACCCATCCAAATGTATCTTATCTAGATGTTTTGTACAGCAGAGGTCTCTTCCCATGAAATATGCCACAAGAGTTTACATGTTCTCTGCACAAAAAATCTTCTTCTTTAGGCAATTCTTCCTGCTAATTACTTCCAGCAATTATGTAAATACATAGGGACACAGATATAAAAAGAATCGCATGTGATGTCAGCTTCCCATATATTTAGAGTTTCACTTTGCATCTAAAGGAAGGAGAGGTAAACAAGCAGTCCAGCAAAAAAAAACAAGGGATCATCAAGTATAATATACCAAATAAAATGAATGCAGCACAACACAGTTGAGGCAGCTATATGTTTGAAAATACAAGCCATCCAAATGGAAAACATTAGCTATTTAAATTCTCTTTAACTATCTTTCCTTCTGTTTTTCTCTTAAATCAAGTAATGGTTTGGAGCTTTAACAAAAAAAGGGTTTAATCAGCCTGTTTCTGATGTAAGGAGTAGGTTGAAGTAATGATAGCAGACTGGAAAGATGTCTTCTGTTGCCTAGCATTGTTGTACCAAATATAGACACCATGTGTTACATTCCAGCCCGAATGATCCCAAAGCATCTTCTTCCATAAAGTCCCTTTTGCTTTGGGAAGGTAACACCTAAACACACAGTCAACTGAGAGAGAATGGAATTTCAATTCCATTGAATATAGTGAATAACTGCCTACCTAAATCATTCTTCTCTGAAAGAAGTCTGTTGAAGAAAGGAGGTGTACACGGTGTTGGAAAGTTAAAAAAAAATTTGAAAAGCATTCTTGTTTTTCAAAAGAAAAAAACCTTCATTTATTTTTAAAAGCCAAAAACAAAATGTCACTTCATTTTTCTCTCAAATATAAAATAAATAACAGCTTGGTAATGAGCTCTCAGAGGATGAAAACATTTGCACTAAAATGTTTACTAGCATAGGGAGTGAAATTTTCGTTTAACTGACAATGTAGGAACAGTGTGCTCCTGGAAAGTTCAAAGAACATAACAGTCAAGCAAGAGGTGGTAGATTGTTTCTGAACTCATGAAGAAGCATTCACACATATAAACAAACTTGGAAAGATACTGGAGGCTGTCTGTCCCTCAGTAACTGCTCCCTGATTTTGAATAACTCCATGTCCATACTCACGCTACCATCAGTCTGCATGCAATCTCCAAAGAATAAAATGCTTTTGTTATTCAAAATAGAGTGCAATAAATAATGAAACAGCATTATTTTTTCTTTAAGAGTTTACAAGACAGATTGCCAGTTATTGACCCATAGCAGGTTTTTAGATGTCTTTGATATTTTTCACTGCAAAAGATATTTTAGGGTATTTGTTTCGAAAACTGACATCTGTGTCTTTCCTTGGATTGTATCTAATTGACAAAGCACAGATACTGAGCATGATTGTGGGGAGAAATAATTTAAAATAATTGGAAAAGGCTTGGCTAGGCTTAGTACGATACTTGTAAACATTTGTGAAATTTACAGAGATTCGTATTTTTGATGGAACAAAGTTCAGATGAACTCCCTGGTAACTTCTAGGGTGGAAGAGAAGAGGGAAAGATGGCAAAACCAAAACTGAGATCCTCTTATAAACGAAAACACGTTAAAACAACAAAAAAGCTTTTTTGTTTTAAAACTGCTTACAAAATCCTCATTTGAAGCACAAATCCAAATTCAGAATCCTCCCAAGCTATTCCAAAATGAAGCTAATTCTTCCACCCCCATCTGATCTACGAGTCAATCACAGCAACAGGGAACTTTACACGTTTTATAGCTACCTTGTAACACAGATATCTCTCTGGCTTATTACACTTAAAATTTAGGGTGAAATTTGTGTCTCTAAAAAAAAATTTAAATTTCAGTTTCCAGGAAGCATAAATTGATAAAAGCTTTCATGACAATCCATTGATTTTTCCCATAGAATAGCTGATCCTTACCTTCTACCTCTGTCATATGAAGCAGAACATTGTAGTCAAAATATCCCAAACATGCTCACATCTTTTCCATGAGTGGCTTTTGATGCAGCAGTATAGAGAGGTACAGAACAAATGCAGCCCTTCTACTCCACACTTCTCCAAGTGCAGCCACAGAGATCAGAGGATTTACTATTGCTTTATAAAGAACTAATCATATCCTCTTACCAGTGAAGGAGGCAAGAGCTGATAAAGTTCCTGCATCACAGGAGGCATCTTCTTGAGCTGGGTGCATGGGGTACTTTGGTTACCACAAGGCTTCAGCATTGTTCCTGTGCTTCTATCTGACTGTACAGGGCATTAGCCTGGGGCTCCAGGAAGCCTCAGGGCACTTCTGTCCTGCTGGTGACCTCACAGGAATCCCTTACTCTGTGCTGCTATTTTGCCACAGTGACACAAACGATAAAGGAGTCCCGTTTTTGCAATTTTTATTTAGATTTAGAGGCACTGTTAGGAGCATAGGGATTATTCTCATTGATGCAACAGGCTTGGCTTCTGAAGTGGTAAACAAACTTCATGGCCAAGGTATTTCCTACTCTCTTTTGGTTCTCCTTCTAGTGTGTTTTATTCTGTAACTGTAAAAAATGGGGAATAAGTCTACAAGGTACTATTTTTTATGTTGAATCATAATTATTACAAGAAAAGTTAGACAAATGACACAAAAACACTTCTTGCTAGCAAGATGAAACTTGAAAATTCTAGTTCTGTAGTTAAAAGATGGGACTTATTTCAGGATGAGATAAGAATTATTGGGATCTAGAGAATTAATAGGACACACACTTCTGATTTCTCATTCATGCAGATACCTTCAGGGCAGCTGGGAGCTGGCAATTCCTGAGATATTTTAAGAGACCATGAAAGCACATTGTTTTTCTTGCTGTGACAGCAAAGCACTGTTCACAGGCTTTATTTGATCTGGAAGCCGGGGGGAGTAAAAATACAATCCAGCCTCTAAGCCTCCTGGAATCACTTTTTTTAAAGGTGTAGGACCCAACAATTTCCCAGTGATAAAAGCTGAATGCAAGTGACATGTTCCTCTGGTCAGGCTGCAAGTCTGGGATTTTGGGTATTGAGTTTGGTTGATATCAACTTTTGGTGCTGGCTATTCTCAGACCAGTAGTTTAACCAAGCATCACCCTATGCAGCAATCTCCATCAGAAGGCAATAAGACAGAAGACATGGTACTGATCTGTTCACATTTCACTTTTAACTGTTGGATTTCCTTATTATAGGATTCACTTCTATATTTTATACTTGTATTATTCAAATAGGTATGACTGATTACTTTGACAGACCTGCCATGGGAACATATTATTGCAGATTTCTTTCACTGTTTTATATTAGAACCCTCCATGTTCTACAATGAAAGGTTTGAGGGCTACAACTCCACACCATCAGCTTCCTCAAACAAAACAGGAAAACAAGTGAAGTAGGAGAGAAAGTAATTTCCCACAATTGTGCTCAAGGTATGGACTGCAGCTCAGACCCTTCCAGCCTCATCTGACCTTGCCAGACCACTTGCATTCTCCCACAGGAAAACAGACTGAGCAGAAAGCTGAAGATCAAATCTTTATAGGAATATAATTGAGAAAGAAAACACCTACTGCAATCAGTGGGAGCTTCTCCAACTACTTCTGCAAGCTCTGGAAAGGGTTAGGCCAATAAGGAAGAACTTCTTTACTGTGAAGGTGACTGTGTACTGGTTGCCCAGAGAGATTGAGGAGTCTCCCTCACTGGAGATATTCAAGGACAGTCCATATAAAATCCTGTGCCAGGTGCTCTAGGGTGATGCTCCTTACACAGGGAGGTTGGACCAGATGACCCACTGTGGTTCCTTCCAACTTGACCCATTCTGTAGTTCTGTAAACTCAAAGTGAAAGATCTGCTGTATTCGCTCTGGCACCAGGGAAGAAGCACACAATCTGCTTCTTCCTAAACCCTCATTTTCTGCACTACATGGGCTTACTATGTTTACACTTTGCTGTCTCAGAAATGTCAAGCTCATCAAGAATTTGTAAAGCCTCATCACCTGGATGTGTGTGATTACATGGGAAACTCAGCTCACCCAGTTTCTAGACAGCACAACAGCAGGCACAAAATACAACTCAGAAGCCAGACAGCCTTACACTACTAATATTGACATCTACATTGGTTGGACTTTATCTCCAAGGTCTCTTCCAACCCAGTAGATTCCGTGTTTCTGTGATTGAAGCGTAAAACACTGAATTTGAATCCTGTCATTAAACATGTCAGTGTCTGTGTGAGGGTCTGAAAGGCACCACTGGGCCTGTCTGATGTTGTCTGGCCCCCCAAGACTCCTCCTGGGGAGGATGAGTCCAAGAGTGCTGATGGAGTTGTTCCTCCTGGGAGCAGCTGTCAGGACGCAGCCCTACAGCCCCTGAGAACGCTCAGCTCCCAGCACACCCAGACAGTCTGCACAGTTAGGCAGGATGACTCTCTCCTTGTTCTACCCATCTGGCACTTGTGATACCTGAATTCTGTGCTGACTCAGCTCCTGGGCAGCCTGTGAAATGCCCCTGCATGAACATGGAGGAAAACAGCCTGGCTGCCCAGTCTCCTTTCCAAAATGTTCCATTTTCTCTCAGAAAAAGACAGGCATTAATTATTACCAGCTCTCTCCTCTGGAGCACACAGGACAAGCTGCTCTTGTCTTGCAATTGTGAGTCACCCCTTTGGATGGTGGCGAAGGGAAGGCAGGGGTGATGATGTAATCCCTAACTCTTTTGGGTTCCCCATCTGCCAAGGAGGAAAAAGCAGACTGTACTGCCAGGCAAAGCTTAGAGCTTAGATTTGTTCAGGAAGGTACCATGAGGGCCATGGGCACAGATCTGTGGCCGAGCAGCCAAGAAGGTAGAAGACAGATGAGCATTGGGAGAGCAGACCTAGATCTAGAGATCTAGAACTCTCCCATGCAGCACTGGAGACACAAGATCAAGCTCTGCCTGATTGGGGTAAGGCACTCAAATATCATCCCAACTCTCCTTTCTCACCAGTTTCTTCAGCTGTGGAAAGGACAAAAATAAACCAGGGGCACATTCTCCCCTAAAAAAATCATTTCAAGGCGCAACTTGTCTTCCAGACACAGAGAAGAAAAAAGGGAAATTGTAAAAAGATGATCCTTTACTATTTTTATAATCTGTGTTTAAAGGTCCAAGTCCCTTGAACATCCTACTCCCATTACTGGCAGCTAAAGGCCAGTATCTGTCTAGTATATCATGCTGTTCCCAGGGTGTTTTTCTAGATATGCACTTTTTTAGACCCATGAGATGAAAAGACAGCCTGTCCAAGAAATTCAGGGATTTCTTTGAAGTTCTTAACATTCCTGGTGCAGTGCTCTAACTTAACTAACATCTTTGGCTAGGAGGATGATAGTGAAATCAGAAAAAGAACAAAAGAAATCACTCTTCCAATCAACTTGGATTTCTCTTCCAAAATAATAAATCTGTACTTGCAACAGAATCCTCAGAGTTTACACATTCAATAGCTAACTGAAGTAAATAATTATTTGAACTTTTCAAAGTAATTTATTTAAATAGTCTATCTATTTAAAGAACCCATCTGTTCTTTAAATTATCTACAACCATTTGTTATTTAAAAAATTGAACATATTTGGCTTTAATCTTTGTTTGGGATTTAATCAACCCTCCCAACCTTGCCAAGAATATTTTAAATAAAACTTCTTTTTGTAAATCAGATATTTTAATGATTACTATCTGTCTGTATAATCCTTTTAATAATCAGAGACAGGGTTCCGTGTCACAACTTCAGAAAAGCTAGACAAAAATTGGTCTAAATTACTCTTCAAAGCAGCCTCAAAATATCTTCAGAATCTGCTAAGCATGTCTGAGTTCATTTCAGGAAGATGCCAAGGTATCCTATGTAGTAAAAAGAGTAATGAACTGACAGATCGAAATAAAAGTTGGAGAAAAAATTGTTCTTGAGTGCAGTCTTCATCCCAAGCCGTGGCCCTCAACATCACTAACCAGGGTAATAGGCCATTCATTGGAAACCTTTTTCCCTCACCCACATTTCAGTGCCAGCCATGGGAAGAAGACAGTCCTCCCCTGGAAGACACTACAGGACCATGGGGGACACAGCGGTACCTAATTTTATACTTCTGCCTTGTTTCCCAGGAAAAATGTCCCAGAGCTTTACTGGCTAGGTGGTCAGCTCTTTCCATACCTTGTCACCTGGCAACACTCTGAAGTGCTTTTTGCTGCTGTCTGTCATGTGGGGATCTCCAGTACCATCACTTCTGTCCAGACCTAGGAATGCATTATCCTGTACTGCTTGCTGTGTCCTGCCAACCTGTTCTCCGGTGCTGGCACTTCCACTTATCTTTCTTTCTACCTGACTCTGATCATGTTGAAAGAGACTCTCAGATCCAAATGCTGTCACACATCCACAAGTCCAAGTGGTGGATCTGCATTTAAGACTCAGAAGGATACTGGGCATATTTTACTATGGTGCACAGTGCTCTTAACCCTTCCCAAACTTTGTAAATGCTGGTATCAGCAGTTTTAGTCTCATTCTTATCCCCTTGTATTGCTCTAGCTTTTATTACAACTGGCTTGAGGAGTTGAAGTGACTTCCCTCTCCTTTTGTGTGTTTGGAAAAATCCTGGCAATGTATTTTATGAGATCAGTTAGCCAAAGAAGGTTGTGTGAACCTCTTAGTACATGGGTCACCTACAAGTATTGAGTTTTCTGCATACTTCTATAGCGTTTAAACTGTTGTTTCTGATTGTTGCTGCCCTTCTGCTACTATTGCACTTCCCCAGCCATATTGAACCAGCAGTTCTCTGTTGCACAGCAAGTCAGCCTCTCAGTGGAGTTCCAAAACTGGGAGGTCTAGGTACAGTTTAGAACATTGGGTAGTAGTTACACAGTTCTACCAAAAAGCCATGCTTCAGACCTGCTGGGACACCATTACCTAAATGTATTGTTCGGTGTACAATGCATAGTGGCAGTACTATACCATAAAATGCCAATCTTCAGACATTTTAGGTGTCTTTAAGTCACTCATATGGGCCAGGAGACCAGACAAAGAACTAAAGGCAACAGTCATCTTTCTAGATCTTTGAGGACACACGTTCCTCTAAAGATTCACTAGATGCCTGTTTCGAAGGGACAGAACCCTATACAAATAGACTCAAAGCCTTGTTTCTTCAATGAGATGTGATTCAAGTCCCAGTCTTGAGTGCTAGAATCAAAATTATCCAAGAATGCTCTATTGTGGTCATTCCTCGTCTGCCTCATCTAGACAAGATGAAATCCTGTGTTTTCTAGTTTCTGTTATTAATCCATGAGAACCCCCATGGAACCCCCTCTTGAACAAGTATTCCTGGTATCCCTGCTGTCTGTTTTTCACCCACTTTGGTGTGGCAGTAGCTGCAGTAGCTCCCAATTCCTGAATATTCTCTGCTGATCCACCAAGCCTTCTTTGTACTTGGCTATTCAAGCTCTATTAAAATACCACCATACTTTATGCCACTTGACTTGCCTCATTTTTTTTCTGACGTATTTTCAGTCTGTTTTTCATCCCCTTTATTTTCTTTGTTGTCGAGCTAAGTGTGCCTTTTGACCACACTGGTTACAGACATCTCAAATAATCCCTGTATTTTCTATTCTGCATATCTCATGCACCATTGTTAAGAAAGGCTGTGCTTGAATGAACTGAACAATTCCACTGTCTCTGTGTCCTGTTCTCCACAGTAGCAAAAAGCAGGTGACTGTGCAACAATAGAAGAATAGATCAGGCCCTATAGGTTACTGTCCTTCAGTACTTCTCCTGTTTCCAACAGTTTATAGGCCAGACAAATCATAAACTACAGCCAATGACTACCTAATAACTTTACAAAGATTTGTCTTCCTTGACCTGCCCAGTATCCTTCTTGAAACCACATACATTTCCAGCATCCCTGACATCCTAAAGAATGGATGACCACTCCAAACTGCAAACTAAATGGAGAACCATCTGCTTCATTTGTATTAGAGCTGCCCATGAATACTTCCATATCATTACCCTGGATTCTGCACTAGAAAAGGCAGCGAGAAGTCAACTCCTATTCATCATCTGTAGGCAACCATTTATTCCTTCTCCTAGTTTCATCTAGTATTTCAAGAAAATCTTAGTACAATTTTCATTTAGCTTGGGTCATAGAAGTTTCTGTGGTTTTACTGTTTTCTCCCATTTCTTGTCATTATCTGTAAAGTACACTTGAAGCAGAATGCATAGAATCAGAGAAGAAATGTAAAGTTAATGCCATGGAACAGTTGTCAAAACCTAAAGGATGCTAACTCACAGATATGATCTCCAGCATTAAGTACTGCATATGCAAAGAGGAGCAGAAAATAATAGAAATTTTATTTCTGCAGAACTGTTCCAGTGTGTGGGTGGACAGTCTGAATTCTGATTTCTGATTCTCTGAAATCTCAATCCCCTCTAACTAAGGCCACATGTCATCTCTAGACACTATCAAAACTGGGGCCAAACCTCCTCGACTGCTGGAAATGGGCATGCCTGAAGCATGGTGTGCCTGCATCCTGAAGTTTCTTGTGAAGCACTAGCAAAGATGAGTGGATTTCTGCCTGCCACACAACACACAGTGTTAGTGAAACAAAAAAAAATAAAGTTTTTGAGAAATTTTCTAAAATAGGCAGGAGGCATCAGGCTTCAGCTCCGCAACAATTTGCCTCAAAAGGACTTGTTTAACATGAGGCAGTCAGAATACTTGAACTACTTTCCCATGGTCTTTTCCCTACATACACACTGGGTTTCATGAGAAAAGTGAAAGGCTGTGGTGGTCACTCTCTAAACTTTTGAACTCATGTATAAGATAAAAGTTCCCACTGAGATACCAGACCAGTAATTTTAATATACTGCTTAGGAGGTTACTTAAATGACATTTCCCCTGAAAAGACACTGTTACATCCTCATTACAACCTTGTTCTTTGAGTTATTAATAGTTACCATAGGCAGAGCATGTAGTTATGGAAAACCTTTCAGAGCTGAGGAAATAATGTCACTTTTATTCAGTAATAAAATTAATAGAATTATAAAATTAGACTTGTGCATAATTCAGGTTATTCCTAATATAACTTGGTCATTTTTAGCCACCTGTAAAAAGGGAGGCTGCAGCTTAATTGGAAAACTTTCTCCTTTTTTTTTTTTTTTTTTTTTTTTGTGTATTTGCAGTGTATGCAAATGTGCTCTACTAAACAGAGATTAAACCCACTTTTAGTCATGGCAAAATGCAAAAGTATGAAACTACTACTTGCTTTAGGTTTGATGTCACACTAGAAAATTCCCTTCTCAGGGCCATAAGGAAGAGAATGGAAGAAAACAATTCTTCAATTGGAGAAAAACCTGCCCAGAGCTTCTGAGAACAGAGATACTTATTATTAAGTGGGAAAGGCAGTGCAAGAAAGGGTACCCAGAGAAAGGAGTTTGGAGAGAGGAAAAGAAGCCCAGGGAATGGTATGTGTAGTCCAAAACAAGCACTGACTGCTCAGAGTAATTCTCAGCAGCTCAAGAGGCGTTTCCCAGTTACTTCCAGGAGTGTTGGTGGAAGAAGACCTGCATAAGCCCAAAGTTTTTTTCACTGTAGCACTCATGTGAGTGAGTCAGCACGTAAGGTGTTCTACTTAAGAACTGATCTGGAGGCCACCAAGGTAATAGAGAAATTGATGTGACTCCTTTTGTCTCTCAGATTTGGAGAAACAGGTTCAGCTTTACGGAAGGAAAAATGCTCACCTGATGCAGTCTTGCAAAGCCAGAGTGATGATTTGAGCTAGCAGGTATATTGAGGAAGTCACATGAGCCTAGTAGCTGCTAATATGCTGAGATTTTGTTTGAAGCTGTCAAAGTGCTCACATAACCTGGCATCTTTACAGACTGAATAAATAAACGATGGTCAGCACCCCTTTATTCACAGGACCAAGCAATTACTACTCCTTTAAAAAAGGAAATTTTCTAAAGTGCATAGATCCCAAGCAGTTCCCACACTGACAGAAGCTTGTGTTAAGAGGTAGAAATTGAGCCACCCTTTCTTCCCTTTTGCAATTTCCTAATATTTTCAGAAAAATTCAACCCCCTAAAAGAGACACTTAAGGTCTCTAAAAGAGACCTAAGGTACACTTATGAGGCAGATGTCCTGATTCCTTAGGCAGAAAAGGATAGCTGTCTGTCTCAACTTATTTCAGCCATGGGCAAATCCAGTGCATAAAATTTCTACAGGTTTCTTGAAAATTAGTAGCTTTTTAGGGAGCTGAAAATTCGAGCCCCTATTGCTATAAAACCAGAGGCATAATTCTAGTAATTTGTTGTTCTGTGAGTAAGCCCATCATCCTGTGTAGGTTTGCCAGCCAGCCAGGACAACAGGAGCTTCCACTATCCCTGCTGGACATAAAAGATCATTTTTGCTCTCAGTCAAAACAATAAATCACACTGGCACAGAAGGCTAGATGTCTCTCATGTTAAAGACCTAGAAGGGAAGGAAAGATATGCCGCTAATTGGAAAATGACAATCAGGAACCTGAATGCACTGATAGATTCTGCAATCTCTTGGTATCCAGTGGTTTGGCTGCCGTGTGAAAATACAGCTCTGCTGTGATACAGGCTTTTTACTTGGGCCTGTTGTGTAGAAGCTGGATGAAAAGGGCTGTGACAAGCCCCATGTGGTATTTCCAGCTACACAGCCTTCACCCCTTTGCTTGGGAGCTACACTGATCCTTCCCTAAGCTGCTCAGTAGGTATGCTTATGCCCATAAATATAACCATTTATCTGGCTAGCCCTGGTCATGTATCTGGCTAGACCTGAGACCTCCCACTGTGAATCTGTCTGCCCATCAATGGATTCTTGTTGGACTCTGGATACTGCTCTCCTTTTTCAGGTGGTCCCTGTCAGGGAGATCCCTGCCTGTGCTGTGCTCACCCTTAACTCCTGGATTTCCTTCCCTTGTGAAACCATCCCCGCCTCTTGCTGCTCTTTTGACAACAACAGAGCAAGAGGCATTGTGAAAATTTCCCCTTTTCACCTCATTTATAGTTTCATTTTGCCAATGAATAGAAAGGTTTTTTGAAAGACCTTTTAATATTTTGGAAATATGTTGCACATCCTCCTCATGTCAGTCTCTCTGGTTTTCTGAACATTTCTCTGAAGCATACAAGTATTTTTGTGTTTACACAGTAGAAAATTTATTTACTAAAAAACTCCAAACATAAATGTCCATAGAAATACAGAATACAATAGGGAAACAACATTGTTTTCATAAAGATTACAGCTGAAATCACAAATTGGGTGTTAGTGGGGTTCATTACTAAAGGATTCTGTGAGTCCAAAAAGTTGGCATATATTTAAAGGGAGAATAGTTAGGTATTTGCATGAGACTAAGTGGAAAAATTCCATTATGTTCAGGGATTTTCCTGAGCAAAAAATAGCAGGAAGATGGGAATTCTCAATGAAAAAATCAGATATTTGCTCAGCTTTGTACATGTTTAGAAACAGGCTGCTCAGCTAGAGACAAACTTCATCTGAGGTAGCAGTGATACACCTATGTTCCCATATTATTATACTTAGATTTGCAGCTGAGAAATTGAATTGGTCTGCAGAGAGTAGGCACATCTAGTAAAACTGAATCAATTACAGTCAAAAAAAGAACAAAACAAAACAATTTTTTGTGCTAAATCGGTATTGCAGTGGAAAAATTCTGATCATTTTTAACAGCTTGAACAGCAGACAGCAAGCACATCTTAGCAACTGTGATCAAAATGCTTGTCTTTCAGCTTCCCCCTGAGGATAAAAAAGTGTGTAAATAAGACCAAATTATTAGTCATGGCTAAATTACATAAACTGTTTTAAGAGTACCCCATTGTCCCTTCTAGGGAGACAGTAATTCCTGTTAAACTGAAAAACCTGTAAAAGTAGTAGGAACACACCGGAAGGCAGAATATCACTCTATCACCAGTTTTTCTCATCAGGGGCAAACTGAATTGGCCATTGCTGTCCTAATATAAGCCTGAGGCTCCTAAATCATTGCTCCCTGCTGTCTGTGCATTTAATAAACACCTGCAATTAAAAGCAATATGGAGATTCAAAAGAATAATAATTTAGTCTTCAACTGTCATGTTTTCACAACTGAGTTTAATTTCTAATGTATCCCACCCACAAAAGCTCATGTAAAAACACAGTGGTCGCATAATTATTTGTGGTATTTCCACGGAGGTTCACCATAATTCTCCTTAGAAACAGGTGGAGCATTATGGCAGGCCACCCACCAGGAATTCCTGAGTGGGTGCTCATCCTGGACGAGGAACCAGCTCACAGCTGAGGGACTGAAACTAGCAGACAGTTTGCAGAGCATTCACTGAAGTCTCTCAGCAGCAGGAGCAGTTCCTCAGCACTTTCAGCTCGGCTCTGTTAAGCAACATTTCTCTTTCTGGCCCTGCTTCAAGGTCACTTGAAAGTCAAGCTGGGAAACAGATCCCATGGTGGCACCTCCTGCTCTGCCTTGTCCCTGTCCCCAAGATCTGCTCCGCCTTACTGAGTCCAAACAATACTAGAAAGAATACAGCACCCAGCCTTGATTTAACTTGCTGTGTGATTTCAGTTGCCATGAAAGACCATGAGGATTAGTTCCTTGGAGAAAGCAGACAAAAAAACAAGATTAAGTGTTTTCAGACAGGTAGCAAGACTAAAAAGCACAGTTTGAACGTATAAGAGTTTAATACCTCTTATCCTCTCAGATTCCCCTAGGGGCTCTGTCTGCTGTGATAGCACAAAAACACCCTCAAAAAATAAGTATGGGAGTAAACAAAATCACTGTAGCAACTTTTATGTCAATGAAGGTAGAAAAGGAAAATTGTCCACAGTGGTCCCAAGCTGAATCAGTTATCAGGTAATAGCTAACACTTGCTGATTATTGCATAAAAGTGTATAGAGATCCTCTCTGCTATAGGAATGACACTGTGTCGTGGAGAACAACTTTCTAATGGAAGGCTCTTGTTTAGTTACCATGCAGATATATTTGCACACGGAGGACAAAGGAGCAGAGCAGATATTTCCATAGGAAAACCAATTGTACTCACTTGCACTCACTAGCTGAAGGACTTCACTTTCCAAATCACCTTTTTAGAAAGCAGCATGGGTATATGTGTGAGCGTGCTTGTGTGGTTTTTTGTGTGTGCATCAATACACAACTAACTGAGAAGATGCAAGAGCACAAGATTTGGTAGGTGGCAGCACAGATGCTCAGCACAGCTGATTTACGAGCATGTATGCCTGAAATAAGTTTACAGAGGAAAGCTCTTTCTTCTACATGCCCTGCTGTGCCAACCCCTTTTGGAAAGGACTGCTTGTCTTTTTGGTCATTTGAGATTAGCCCAAATGGTTAGAGCATGGTGCTAACAATGCCAAGGTTGTGGGTTAGAGCCCGATATGGGCCATTCACTTAAGAATTGGACTCAATGATCCTGGTGGATCCCTTCCAACTCAAGATATTAGTGAGATATAACATTATTTTTTTACAAGAAAACTATTATATATATATATTTTTATTATTATTACCTTTATTAGGTAAAAGCTATTCTCATGAGAACTACCTCCACAACATGCAGTGGTCCTTTGAATCAATACATCCCCCCTTTGCCTCAGATAGAGTTCACCTTTCTCAAAGGTTTGATGATTTATGGATTATGGTAGCAATCTGTTCAGCTGGTAGTTTCCTGACAGACTCAGACCTCTGTCACAGCACCTCAGACTGACAGTGCCACAATTAAATTACAACATTATATTTCTTGCTCTAATCAAGCCTACCTGACCAATATTAAATAAAGTCATATCACTGTATCTTTTGTTTATTAGAAATATCCTGATTTTTAGCTTCCATAAAGACATAAAAGTCATCCAGTTCTTCTGCTTTAAAACTCCTGAAAACATCTTGATTTCTAATCTCAGATGAAGGTAAACATATTTTCTAGGGTAGTTTTCTCTCCACAGAAAATTAAAATCTAAGATATTCTTGATGACTTTCTTTCTTTCTTTCTTTCTTTCTTCTTCTTTCTTTCTTTCTTTCTTTCTTTCTTTCTTCTTTCTTTCTTTCTTTCTTTCTTTCTTCTTTCTTCTTTCTTTCTTTCTTTCTTTCTTCTTTCTTTCTTTCTTTCTTTCTTTCTTTCTTTCTTTCTTTCTTTCTTTCTTCTTCTTCTTCTCTCTTTCTCTCTTTCTCTCTTTCTCTCTTTCTTTCTCTCTTTCTTTCTTTCTTTCTTTCTTTCTTTCTTTCTTTCTTTCTTTCTTTCTTTCTTTCTTTCTTTCTTTCTTTCTTTCTTTCTTTCTTCTTTCTTTCTTTCTTTCTTTCTTTCTTTCTTTCTTTCTTTCTTTCTTTCTTTCTTTCTTTCTTCTTTTCTTTCTTTCTATCCTTTCTTCTTTCCTTTCCTTTCTTTCTTTCCTTTCTTTCTCCTTTCTTCTCTTCCCTTCTCCTTCCTTCCTCCTCA